>NW_013545875.1:0-5004 GCF_000499545.2 Eimeria tenella
GGTTTCGGGGTTAGGGGGGGGGTTAGGGGGAGGGTTAGGGTTTCGGGGCTCCGTTCCCACCAGGTTGGTGTAGGCCAGAGCGGTGGAGGGCAGCTTCGTCACCTTCAGCGTGAGCGCCATTGTGGGTCGTCTGCGGCCGCCTCTTCAGTGTGCTGCTGCTCCTGCTGCTCCTGCTCCTGCTGCTCCTGCTGCTCCTGCTGCTCTTGCTGCTCTTGCTGCTCCTGCTGCTCTTGCTGCTCCTGGTTAGTGCTGCTAGTAGCCGCTGTGTCCGGGCTGCTGCTGCTGCGGCTAGTCGCTGTCGCTGCTGCTGCTGCTGCTGCTGCTGCTGTTGCTGCTGCAGAGCATGACTCCTGAGCTGTCCAGACACTGCAGGACACGGCACGGGAACTGCGCCTCTCGCAAAAGCCCCAAATAATTCTTTCCTCCAATTGTGGCGTTGCTGCTGCTTCGTGGCGTCAGCTGTGCTGCGTCTGAGGTGTATGTACACCGGAGCGCGCAGCAGCAAAGGCAGCGAGGAAGCGGCCCCTGGACGGCAGGTTTGCCAGAAAAGGACACAAAAAGGAGTTTAATTTACTAAAGGATGAAGAATAAGGCAATACAACAAAGATAAGACAGGAAAAAACGAAAGAACAGCTGCAGCGACTCGCGCCAGCCAGCGCATGCACCAGCAGTCGGCAGCGGGCACCGCTGGCAGGGGGCTGGCCACCTTTCTGGCGCGATCTTCTTTCAATTTCGAAGAAGAATTATTTAAATGACTTAATTTAACATTTTAATTTTCAAATTGAAGAAAATGAGCAGCAAAAAGCGCGCACAGACACCCCAACTCGCCTCGCCGCTGCTGCCAGCTGCTGCATGCAGCTTTGCCGGCGCGGCCGGGAAGGGCCGCGAAGGCGAAAAAAGATAAACTGAGTTGAATTAAAAAGTAAAAAAAGAAATATTTTTAATTTGAATTCAAAATAATTACAAAGTAATCGGCTCTACACCTCGCAGCCGCCTGCTGCAGCACCAGTTGACTGCAGCAGCAAGTTCAGCCAGCGAGTCTCGCGTGACTTTAAGGACTTTTTCCAACAGTGACCCCGCAGTTAGCAGCATTAGTTTATTCGTTGAGTTTAATTTATTATCAATTTATTTTCGCCCTATTTTGTCTAGCCTGAGCCCTGCTTCTGCCGCTCCCTACAGGGTCACCTCCCCCTGCTGGTGCTGCTGCTGCTCAAGCTGTTGCTGCTGCTGCTGCTGCTGTTTTACAATATCCCCTGAGCTCTTTGCAGCGAAAGAAAAGAAATGAAATGCTGAGGCCCTTCACCTTTAAAGTCTATTTGGATTATTTTGCTTCCTGCTGCTTCTGGGGTGTACGTACACTGGACCCCTGCGCGCCCAAAAATGGCCCGAACCCCTCAGAAGCAGCTGCGGCAGCAGCAGAAGCCGAAGCAGCAGCAGAAGCCGCAGCAGGAGCAGCAGCAGCGTAAGCCCAAGCAGCAGCAGCAGACGCAGCAGCAGACGCAGCAGCAGGAGCACCAGCAAGAGCAGCAGGAGCAGCAGGAGCAGCAGGAGCAGCAGCCAGAACAGCAACAGTCAGAACAGCAGCAGCCAGAACAGCAGCAAGAACAGCAGCAGGAGCAGCAGGAGCAGCAGGCGCAGGAACAGCATCAGGAGCAGCCGCAACAGCCCCAGCAGGAGCAGCAACAGGAGCAGCAGCAGGCACAGCAGCAGCAGGGGGCACAGCAGCAGCAGGGGCCACAGCAGCAGCAGCAGCAGCAGCAGCAGGACTACCACTGCGCGTCTATGATCAGGGCTGATGACCCTTTGATGGGAAAATGGATTAATTTATTTGTCGCAATTGAAAAGCACAAAGACGCAGAAGCAGAAGCAGTGAGCAGCTCTTGAGAAAAGAAAAAAAGAAAAAGAAAAAAGGAAAAATAAGAAAACTATTTTTGGACAAAAAGCGAAAAAAGAAATGAATAGAACATTTTTAATTTAAATAAACACAAACAAAACACAAACGCATTTATAAAGCAAATGAAACCAACGGCACACATGAAACACAAAATGCATGCATACATGCATGCATGCATGCATGCATGCATGCATGCGTCTGGACTGTATGTACACCTGGCGGGGTGGCGCGGTCGTGTGTTTCTGGAAGTGTCGTTTTTGGGGCTTTTTGGTTCAAATTTTTTCATTTTTTAGATTCTTTTAAAATTATTTTATTACTTTTTAGTTGCTGCAAGAACTAACTGCCTCGGGACTCAGTCCAGAAGTCTTTTTGGAGCCCTTTCCCTCCCTCGTCGCCCACGCGGCGCTGCACAGCCCTGCTGCGCTGCAGCTGCTGCTGCAGCGCTTCCACTGCGACCCCAACCTCAGGGACCCAGGCGAGGGTTTAGGGTTTGCGCGCGAGGGTTTAGGGTTTTGGGGAGAGGGACTAGGGTTTTGGGGCAGGGGTTTGGGGCTTCGGGACGAGGGTTTAGGGTTTTGGGACGAGGGTTTAGGGTTTTCGTACGAGGGTTTAGGTCTGACAACTAAATGCCTTTATTGACTCCTTCGTCTCCGTTGTTGTTCATTCTTTTCTCAATTCTTTTCTTAGTTCTTTATTAATTCATTTATTTATCTTCCATTGTCCTTTATTGCCTCTTTTTGTCTTTTATTTGCTTCTGCTGCCAGGCCACCGCTTCCAAACGCCTCTTTTTGCTGCTCGCGGTGCTGCAGTGCAGCTGCTGCTCAGCAGCGGCGCTGCTGCTGCTGCTCTCGACGAAGGCGGAGACTCTCCCCTCACCTTTGCTGTGAAGCTCCGCCGCTACGACCAGGTCAGCAGCAGCAGCAGCAGCAGCAGTAGAAGCAGCAGCAGCAGTAGCAGCAGCGGCAACAGCGGGAGTAGAAGGAGCAGCAGCAGCAGCAGCAGTAGCAGCAGCAGCAGCCGCAGCAACAGCAGCAGCAGTAGCAGCAGCAGCAGCAGCAACAACAACAGCGGGAGAAGGAGCAGGAGCAGGAGAGCGGCAGCAGCAGCAGTTGAGTAGCAGCTGCTGCAGCTTCCACCTCCTCAGAGACAGACACGCGCGCCAGGCAAACACCCCTCCTGGTGCTGCTGGTGCTGCTGCTGCTGCTGCTGCTGCTACTGCAGGCTGCTGAGCTGCTACAGGGCGGAGTGCCGCCTTGGGAGTGCATGGACGCGCGGGGCCTGAGCTGCGCGCACTTGGCAGCAGCAGCAGCAGCAGAAGAAGAAGCAGAGCAGCAGCAGTTTTGGGAAGCTCTTTTGGGAAGCTGGGGACAAAGAGCAGCAGAAGCAACAAAGCTGCTGCTGCTGCAGCCCGACAGCAGCGGCCGCAGCTGCAGCCAACGCGCAGCAGCAGCAGCACGCCCCGCGCTCGCGCAGCTCATCGATGACTGGATCGCCCGTGAGACAAACCCTAAACCCTAAACCCTAAACCCTAAACCCTACAGTCTACGCAGTAGAAGCTGAATCCTGGACCGTAAGCAGTAGGCCCCACACTGTGACTCCCAAACCCCAAAGCCTAGACCGCAAACCCTAAACCCTAAACCCTAGACCCTAAACCCTAAACCCTTGAAGGCTGCAAATGCAGTTGAGTGTGGCCTTTGGAAGCAAAAGCACAAATGCAGCTTCATCTCAAATGCATGCAAAGGAGCCTTTGTGTCTATACACCCGAATAAATGTGCATGCAAGAAAAAAGTTTACTTTTATTTCAGAAAAGAAATTCAAAATGTGAAATTTAGAAACAATTTGCTTCCGATTTACTCACTTGCAGCACTTCGTGCTGCAGCAAGTGCAGCAAGTGCAGCAACTGCAGCAACTGCAGCAAATGCAGCAAATGCAGCAATTGCAGCAGGTGCAGCAAGTGCTGCAGGTGCAGCAGCTGCAGCAGGTGCAGCAGCTGCAGCAGCTGCAGCAAATAAGGCTGCTGTCAGCAGCAGCAAAGTTGTGGGCAGCTTTTATTTGTTCAAATGGGAGAGAGTATTTCGGGTGTCTAGACACTCCGTAGCAACAAGTAGAAAGTGCAAAATGCAAATTCAAAAAATCAAAACAGCAGCTTTTGCTGCTGCAGCAAATGCATGCAGCAGCAAAAGTTGCATGCAGCAGCAAAACTTTCCCAAATGTTTTTTTATTTTGTAAAAAATAAAAGAAAATTTGAGCCGCCCAAATATGAAGCAGCAAACTGCAAAGTTGCTTTTGGCAGAAGAATGAAAATTATAATTTCATTTCTGGATTTAATTTTATTTTTTAATTTTTAAAAATTAAAATTGAAGTTTTCTTTTCGCAGAACAAGGCGAGGCAGAAGCGGCAGCTAAAGAACAGCAGCAAGAAGCAGCAGCAGCAAAAGACAGCAGCGCCCCCAGCGAGAAAAAAGAAGAAGCAGCAAAAGAAGAATTTAATAAAAGTGAAGAAGAAAAATGCGACGGAGCAGCAGCAGCAGAGACACCCGAAGGAGGCCGAGGAGTACATACACCTGATCAAGGGGCCGCTGCTGCGGCGCAAAACGAAACTGCTGCTGCTGCTGCTGCTGCTGCAGAAGCAGACAGCAACCCAGAAACAGCAACCAGAGAGTCTGAAAGAGATGAGTCGGCCGAAAGAGATAAAAACGAAATAGACGCAGCAGCGCAGCAAACAAGAAACCAAGAGCAGCAGCAGCTAACCCCAGTGCAGCAGCAGCGGCAGCAGCAGCAGGTGCTGTGTGAAGCCGACAAGCAGCAGCACCTGCGCACGCAGGACCTGCACGCAGCAGCAGCAGACGCAGCAGCAGAAGACGCAGCAGCAGCAGCAGCAGCACATCATTCCAGAAGCAGCAAATATGAAATGAAAAGAAGACACACAACAACTGACGTGCCTTATGACTCGCCGAGCAGCTCCGCAGGCTCTTCAGCTGTATGTACACCCCGCGCTTCGAATTCAAAACTGCCGATCCTGGACTTGAACACATATACAAGTTTCAGAAATTGTTTCTTTCGATTCTAAACATCTTTAGATGTTTCTTTTCTTTTTAATTCCATTTTTCC
>NW_013545876.1:0-5004 GCF_000499545.2 Eimeria tenella
TAAGCAGTAAAACCGCAAACCCTCTTTGCTGCTGCTGCTGCTGCTGCTGCTGTCATCTTCAGGGGAGTCATCGTTGCTGCTGCTGTTGTTCGCACCGCCGTCACCGCTGCTGCTGCCGTTGCCGCTGCTGCTGCGCTGTACCGCATCCTGCTGCTGCTGCTGCTGCTGTTGCTGCTGCTTCTGCAGCAGCAGCGCGTCGTTGAGCGTGCGGACCACAGCAGCAGCAACATGAGACTTCCCAACTCCAGTCGGGCCCCACAGCAGCACCCCGCGCGAACAAACAAGCTTGCTGCTGCTGCTGCTGCTGCTGCTGCTGCTGCTGCTGACTGCGTCATTTTCGGAAGGCTCTGCGTCGATGTCTAACTGCTGCTGCTGCTGCTGCTGCTGCTGCCCCTCTAGAAGGTGGTTGGTGAGAAAAGGCAGCAAAATGTGTTTTGTAATTTTGTCTCTTAAAGCTGCGGGAATTCCCACAAGTGTCTCCAGAGACACTTCAGGCAGCTTGCTGGGAGCAATTGCCGCTGCTGCTGCTGCTGGCTCTGGCGCTGCAGCAGCACGGCCGTTGGCTTCTACCCGCGCTGCAGCAGCAGCTGCTGCTGCTGCTGCCAGCGCTGCTGCTGCTGCTGAGCGTCGGGCCGCCCGCCGACGCTGCTGCGCCTTCCTGCTGTCTCCATCGGACTCTTCTGCTGCTGCTGCTGGTTTTGCTGCTGCTTCTGGCGCTGCTGCTGCTGCTGCTGCTGCTATATCTTGCGGCGCTTCCGCTGCCGCCGCCGCTGGGGCTTCGGGTGCAGCAGCAGCGGCACTGGCTTGCTGCTGCTGCTGCTGCGCCTTGAGTTTTATTTGTCGCTGCACCTGCTGCTGCAGTTGCTGCTGCGCGGCCTGCAGGGACCCCTTAATTCCCGGTTCTTGCTGCGACTGCTGCTGCTGCTGCTGCTGCTGCTGCTCTTGCGCCTGCTGCTTCTGTCTTTGTTTCGCGTAAAGCGAATTCAATGACTCATTAATTGGGCGCAGCATTTCCGCTGCTGCTGCTACTGCTGCTGCTGCTACAGCAGCAGCTGTTGCTGCTCCCTTTGCTGGTGGTGCTGCTGATCCGGCCCTGCACCACTTGTTGCCCTCGCCAGTGCTATTTGCTGCTGCTGCTGCTGCTGCGTCTCCCTCTCCTTATGCTGCAGCTCATTTATCACTAAAACCCCAATTCTAAAACCCTAAACCCTCGAGTGTGGGGCCCCCCATCGAAGTCCCGGGTTGCAATGAAACCCTAAACCCTAAACCCTAATCCCTAAACCCTGGCAAAGGGAGCCAGTAAATGCAAAGTCTTTCTAAATTTAGTCTTTTTAGGGCTAAGATTTAGAGGGTTAAGGGTTTAGGGTTTAGGGTTTGGGGCTGGGCAGCAGCCCCAGCTGGCTCAATCTGCGTCGATCCAGTCATGCTGCTGAGGGTTCACTGAAAACATAAACTCTAAACCGTAAACCCTAAACCCTAAACACTAAACCCTAAATCCTTAACCCTAAACATTAAGATCCGGGAGAGCAGATACGGTTAAGGGTCTCCGTTCCACCTAAACCCTAAACCCTAAACCCTGAACCCTAAACCACAAAGATTACGACCTCGGGAAAGCAACTAGGCTTTAGACTCTCCCTTTCAAGGATTCAAGACTTCACGCCAAAAACCCTAAACCCTAAAACCTAAAACCTAAACCCTAAACCCTAAAAACAAACCCTATACCCTAAACCCTAAACCCCGGTTCTTAAGCAATGAGCCTCAGGGGTTTGGGGTGTACGTACACCCCAGAGCAATTTGTCGAAAATTAGAAATAAATAAAATTTTGAATAAAAGAAACTAAAGCGAGAAAAAGCCTTTACTAGGGTTTGAGGAGCGCCTCCAAACCCTAAACCCTAAACCCTAAACCCTAGACCCTAGACCCTTTTGTCCGCTGGCTTTCACTCTGGGCCGCCAAGCAACATTGCTCTAAACCCTAGGGTTTAGGGTTTAGGCCTCCAGCGGGGTGTCCAGACACCACAAGGAAATAAATCCGTCGTCTCCAGCGGAAGCCAAATGGAGAACTGCAGCAGCACAACTCATGTGTCCGTACACCTCAGCTCTCTTGCTGCCGCTGCTGCTGCTGCTGCTTTTGCTGATGCTGCTGCCGCTGCTGATTAAATTTGAGGCAAATCCAGAAAACATTTTTTAAAGAAGTAAAGAAAAGATAAGTAATAAAGCCTTTGCAAATGCAAATGCATGCAGTCTACAGCAGACAAAGGAAACAAAAAAGATTTAAAAAAATAAAAAGAAAAAAGATTAAAAAGAATAAAAAGATGAAAAGAGATAAAAGGAGACAAAAAGAGAAAAACGAAAAACGAAATTAAAAAAGATTAAAAAACAAAGAGATAAAAGAAATTTAAAAAAATAAAAAAGTAAAAAGACAAAAAGAGAAAAAAGAAAAAAAGAAAAAGGAGAGAGTGTACATGCATGCACATTCACGCACACTGCCGTATTTAATTCTCAGCCAAACCCTAAACCCTAAACCCTGAACCCTAAACCCTAAACCCTAAGCCCTCAGCTTGCCCTCGCCGTCGTCGTTCCGCCAGGCCACCCAGTTCACATCACACTCATGGGCCTCTTCCTGCAAAGCCGCACCGTCCCTCTAAACCCTAAACCCTAAACCCTAGAGAAGCCGTAAGCCCTGCACATACCTGGACCCTAAACCCCAAACCCTAAACCCTAAACCCTAAACCCTCACCTCGCAGTGTAAGAGAGTCGCGCCGGTCTCTGTCAGCAAGTAAATGCGAATGCAACCATCTCCGCAGGCCTGGCCAAACAAAATGCCAAACCCTAAACCCTAAACCCTAAACCCTAAACCCTTACCCGATGCCCTGAGCCCTAAACCCTAGACGCTGTAAGTTCAAGGCCCCAGTCTGGGCCTTCTGTTCCAAGTATTTAACCTTCTGATGAGCTCCAAAACCAAACTCTAAACCCTAAACCCTCACGACAAGGCTCACCGTAGCTAGTAGGTTTTTGGTAGGGTGTACAGACACCCCGTAAACCACCCCCCGGTGCTGCCCCTGGACCGAAGCCAAGCAGCGCCACGCCTCTGGCTGCTGCTGCTGCTGCTGCTGCTGCTGCTGAGGATCCTCAGTCCCTTCGTCTGCTGCTGCCGGCGCTGCTGCTGCTGCTGCACTTGCTGCTGCTGCTGCTGCGTCTGCTGCTGCTAAGGGACGCAAAAATGGGGCCACACACCACTGCGACAAACTCGGGAGGCGCCGTGCAGGAGGGGCCCCAGGTGGAACACCTGGCCGCAGCAGCAAACCCTAAACCCTAAACCCTAAACCCTAAACCCTAAACCCTGGAGGTGAGCTGTGTCTTGTCAACGCCCACGCCGCGAACGGCGATGGGCGCTGCGTTTGCAAACCCCAAGCTGCGGCCCCGAGACAAACCCTCGCCCGAGCAGTGGAGCCTAGTGTTTAGGGTTTAGGGTTTAGGGTTTAGGGTTTGTACAGGTCCACAGCCGCAAAGTCCTGTCTGCAGAGCCCGAGACGAGGCGGCTGCCGTCCCGCAAGAAGGCGAGTGTCCATACAGTTGAGGAGTGGCCCCGCAGGGTCTTCAGCATTACCCTACAGCGCAAACCCCAAACCCTAAACCCTAAACCCTAAACCCTAAACCCCTAAGTGAGTCGTGGCCCGTCTCAGACCCTAAACCCTGAATATTAGCAGCTAAACTCCCCTTGGAAAAGCCCGCAAGGCTGCCGGCAAGAGGGCTTGAGCCGGGCCTATGGTTTAAAGACGAGGGTTTAGGGTTTACAGTTTACGGTTTAGGGTTTACCAGTCGTCTTCTCCCAAACCCCAAATGGCAATTGTGTCGTCATAAGAAGCAGAAGCCAGCCAGTCCCTTTTGGGGTGCCACTTTACGGCCTTCACGTCTGCAGCAGCAGCCCAAACCCTAAACCCTAAACCCTAAACCCTAGACCCTAAACCCTAAACCCTAAACCCTAAACCCTAGACTGCGTGGCATCGAAGCTGTCCAGTGCCCCTTCGCCATTTTACACCTTGGGAGTGGCCGGTCAGAACAGAAGCAACAACGAACTCCCCCTCTTCCTCATCCTGCTGCTGCTGCTGCTGCTGCTGCTGCTGCTGCTGCTGCTGCAAACCCCAGTCTTCTGCGCAGTCCATCCGCTTGTGAATCCAAATGCTTTTGTCTCTGCTGCAAGTCGCCAGCAGCGAGCCAGAGCAGTTCCAGGCCACGCCCTTCACCTGCACAAACCCTAAACCCTAAACCCCAAACCCTAAACCCTAAACCCTTAATGTGCAGTTTCAAGCCAAGGCTCACATTTTTATCGTTCAGCAACTGCTGGCGCGCTTTGTAGCGCTTAACAATGCTTAGCACGCACCTCAAGCACTAACTCTAAACCCTAAACCCTAAACCCTAAACCCTAAACCCTTACCTCATTCTCGTGCCCGACGAGGGTTTGCAGCAGTCGAACCTGCAGCTGCGCCTGCTTGGGCCTAAGCGCAGGCGCTGCATCTTCCCCCCCTTGCCGCTGCTGCTGCTGCTGCTCCACTTGCTGCTGCTGCTGCTGCTGCTGCTGCTGCTGCTGCACTGTCCACACAGAAGCAGTAGCATCGAAAGAAGCAGCAGCAAGCAAACGGCAGTCGGGGCTCCAGGAGACAGCACGAATGGCTCGAGTGTGCACGCCCTGCCCCGCTGTGGCCTACACACAAACCCTAAACCCTAAACCCTAAACCCTAAACCCTAAACCCTAAACCCTAAACCCTAGGCCCTGAAGTTTCTACGCCCCCAACCTTGAGCTCAGCACGAATGGCTCGAGTGTGCACCGGCTGCCCCGCCGTGGCCTACCCACAAATCCTAAGCCCTAAACCCTAGCTTGAAACTCTAAACCCTAAACCCTAAACCCTAGACGCGGAGGCTTACTAGGCAGCGCCAAGTCCCTGTGGGGCCGTCAGCTGCAGCAAACAGCAAAAGAAAAATAAAAATAAAAAAGGAAAAAGGGAC
>NW_013545877.1:0-183847 GCF_000499545.2 Eimeria tenella
AAAAAGTCCCGGAAAAACGTGCATGTCCGCACCACATCGTCAATCCCGTCACAACCCGATCAATGCGTAGTTGTTCACCTGCAGCTACGGTGAACCTATGCTCTTTTGGAAGTCTCCGCACTTTCAGCTGCAGCCGTTCGACTGTTTGAGGACTAATGAAACTTCTCGAAGCCCCAGTGTCCAAGAGGGCCTCACAAGGACTCCTCGCGAGCTCAACGCGAAGTACCGCCGTCGCACCCACACAACACAACGCTCCCTCTTGGTCGTAAGACTCTTTCGTGCAAGTCTCCCTCCACCAGTGTGGCACAATCTCTGTCGCGTCTGACCTATAGCCGTCTTCTGTTGCCTCAGCAGACTTCCTGCTGCTATCCGTCGTCGCTTCCGGAGTCTCTTCACTCGGGATCGATGCTGACCCAGACGGGGAAAGCGGCTGAGTCCCTTCCGCGTGCCCATCGCTCGTAGAAGTTCTTTCCGCTGTGCTGAGGTGTTGGTTTCCTCACTCAAGGGAGACTGGAATGGCATTCGGGCCTGTCGCTACCGCACACATCATCCCTTTGCCATGGCTACGCAGCCTAGAACGCTCGTCTCCAACCACACCTAGGCCCGCACGTTTAATCGTTCCGTCTTCTCAGTGCTAGGACGGGTGGGCTCCCTACTGCTCTTGTCCGCCGGCTCGGGCCAGCCTCGTTAATACGTAGGACAGTCCCGAGCATAGTGTCCCACACCGCCACACTTGCCCCGGACGTTTGGTACGTTCCCCTTTGCTGGGGCAGACACGTGCCGGATGTCCGCGACCCTGACACTCAAAACAGTTCGTGTGGGTTCCCCCAGGGCGATTTTCAATTTCCTGGCGCCCACGGAGTCCATTAGCTTGGATAGCAGCCCTAATGACTCGACTGGTCCTTTCTCGTAGTTCCAGCACACTCTGATTGGGCTCGTAGAGCCGTGTAGCGGCTGTCGCCGCTTGTTCCCACGACTGATATTTCATCTGTCCGTTATTGGTTATTAGAAGATGGAGGTCTGTCGGTAGCCTGGTGCAGTAATAGTCAGCGAGTTCGTCGGGGGCAAGACCCAAACCACGCTCCGCTACAGCCGCAAACCGGTCCGTGTACTCCTTCAGGTTACCATTCCACCGTACTTTAGCCAACTCTGTTAACATCTGACTCTGCGACATTGTTTTGTCAAATCGCTCCAAAAGCCTGCGCTGTATTGTCGCCCAGTCGCTTAGGTCGATAGTTCTCCGTAGATACATCCAATACGTTAGAGCCCGGCTCACAAGGTGGTCAATAAGTGCATTTCCCCACTCGCGCGGCTCCAATCCCATCTGGGTGTACCGGCGCTCGATGCGCAGCAGAAAGGCCTGCTGCCGTCTTCTGGTAGTATGGGAATTGTTGCGCCGGATTCCACGGTCCCTCCCTATAACAGTTCTTATCACACTCATAGCGGACTGGAATTGATCCCACATGACGAAGGGACTGTCCCCTCGCATAACATTGGTCATAGGTATCACCTGCGGGGGCGCCTCCTTATGCCCATGCGGCCGCTCTGCCACGGTGGGCTTCGGAGTCGCATGGGGATGATGGGCTGGCGTCCCGCTCGGCATTTTGTTGATTGACAGTGTAGAAGTCTCCTGCAGTGTGGGGCCGATAACGCGTCCGTTGCGGAGATGCATCACTTACCGAGCGAAGATTTCGAGGCGTGAGCTATTAAAACATAGTATTCCTACTCCCAAGTCCAGAAAGAACAAAGATTTCAATCCCGGAACAGCCCCCAAATGTAGTGCACAGCGCCTACTGCTGCGACTACGCTGCCACCTGCCCCCTCGTGCAGGGCCTATGATCGGCACCTAACGTTGGCCCATTTCCTTGAAACAGTAGCCTATGTATAACGAAATACAGTTATTCGTAGTTTTCCAGAATCTGTTGTCGTCCAATTTGCCCCACTCGGGGTGCTCGCCTCCTAGGCCCTGTGGCGAGGAGGCCTGCACTGGTGCCGGCGCTATCGCCAGCCCCACTCTCCACGCATTTTCAGGCACCTCTAGTGTATGCATGTTAATTCGCAGACAAATTGCCTTACTCTGATCCTAGTAAGAGGGTCCTGTCCTCCTCCAGTGTTGCGACCTCTTTTAGGTCGCAAGCTAGCTATCTTTTATAGGTCACCAGCAAGCCCTATTGTAGTGCCTGTGCACTACAGGTGCGGCCAAATGGCTGCGTAGAGCTTCGGTGCGTCTTTGTGTAGTAGAGGGTGTTGCACGCGTGCTACCTCCCTCACTAACCATACTATTTTTTTAGCATAATCCATCTGAGGCACTTTTGGTGTAGGAGTCCTAGATGCAGCTCTCTGTGCCTTTTGGCAGTCTCCTCCTGACCGTTAGCTAGAGGTAGTATGGCATTTCCTTGCCCTAATGTGTAGGTTTCTTAGATGTAGCTCTCTGTAGCTGCTCGACAGTACTCTCCTGCCTCTTAGGTAGAGGTAGTGGGGCATTTGCTTGCCCTTCCAGCCTGGTATTTGTTCTATTGGGCATCGTATGTGGAGGTGCTCTAATGATTCGGCCGATGCATACGCTCATAGCTGGTGTTAGTTTCAGCAATCAATACTTGGTATCCCGGGAATCTCAGAAGTGAAATTGGCTGCTTAGCCACTGTGTAGAGAGAAAAAGAAAGCTTCCCCTGACTGCCCCCAAATCTCCTGCGCGGGCGGATTCACTGCTCCTACTATTTTTAGGCCACAGTGCTTTTCTGCAAGAAGAACCCCGACACATCACGCGACCACTGCTTAAATCCTCAGAATTTGCCTCAGCTGTTGATCCACGTCCCTTCTGATCCATGAAAAAGAGATTATAAGAGATCTACCAGACGATACTGACCTTCTAAGGCGGGTCGGCGCCTCGGCAACTCAATCAGCGCGATAACCCTGAAAAGCAGCTGGCGCTCGTAGTCGGCTGGCCCTATCTCTTGCTTAATTGCTCTGATTTAATATTACCACTACACTGTATCGTTCATTCCATGGAATAGGCCACTATAGGCTTACTAGGGGGACCATGGTATTGCCTGTGTACTACATAACCAGCATGCTCACACTCTGCCCGCCATTGTAATTTTACTAGATCCGTTATGATTTATGCTTGTGCGTTAACGGTCCTAGACTGTTCTTATTGCAGGGCTGGCGTACCTCTCCACTAAGTCTACCTTGTTTCTCCGGTGGCAAACTGTAGCAATAACTTGAAGTTCGATGTTTTGGTTATGTAGAGGACATAAGTCAATGCTAAATGCGTACTGACAGTAGCTGCTGTCGACAGAAACCACTCCAGACTTCCCAAGAGACGCCACAGCAACTCGAACTTCAACTCAGTGTATTTATCGAGTTACACAGCATTATCAAACTAATGTCTGGTGCTCTCCCCACACGCTTATAGACACAGTAGTCCAATTCAATATGCACCTATGTGGATGGGCTTTCTTCAAGTTACTAATATGTTACCGCCAAGGCCATTCTTTGGCTGCATTGTAGTGCTGCGCACAGCTTTCCGCCGTCCCCCCTCCCCCCAACCCTAACAGAGGCTGCTTGTTATTTAACAGGTAACAACAAGTTCGTGTTTTTCTTCTTTTTTGGGCTGCTGCGTGGTGACTGCATCGGCACTGTGGCATACGTCTGGAGTAGCTGCGGGCATAGTCTTTCCATGACGTTTTCCACGCTCCCGAAGTTGTGCCACATGGCGTCTCGATCTTCAACTGGCAGCCAAAGACGCTGCTGCTTCTTGGATTCGAATGCTAGGAGATGCTGGCGAACAAACTGGCCAGTATGGGGTTGACCAGAGCTTGGATCTAAAAGGCACAGCCGACAGCACCCACTGCCTGGTGAAGCAGCGAGCCTTCCCTCAGATCCACGCTACGTGGAAACATGCTTGGCATCTCACGAAGTGCGTCGTCCTACTGCTGGCATTGCATCACCACCAAAATACTGCTTTCGATCGCTTTCCTGGTGGCTTTTGTTCAGATCCACCTCTGTAAGCCTCACCCTTATTACAATGAACATGAATCTCGCATTGCCGCCTTCTTCGTTTGCGGGCTTCTGTGGCGCCAGCGTGTGCAATCGCGCCACGCTCACAAGGAAAGGAAAGGCACGCTGTTGCTCAGAATCCCGCCTCAAACTGGTAGTTCTCCTCGCCTGACCTATTCGTGGAGGAGTTTCTGTATGTTGCTTTGTTAATCTATCCTTTTGCGCCGTCTCGGTGGTACTTTGGTAAACGCGATTTGGGGAGGCTGGGAGTCCCTGCTGCCTTTATTGATTTAGTTTGTGTGTGCTGCACATTTGGGAGAGTGCCTAATAGATTCCATATGTCGCAGAGCTGTTCCGCATGTGGATGACTAGGGCACCTTGAAACGCTAAATGCTAGAGGTTATGGAAGGCGATTTTGGGACTACTTTGTGCCAATGTGCTGCAAAAGAATTTGGTCTCCAAGTAGCCCTCACATCATACAGTTTGGCTACTGCATGCCTTTCCCGTGCACCCAGCTACATAAGTGTATACCTCACACTACTCACTCCTCAGTGAGTAGTGTGAGGTATACACTTATGTAGCTGGGACCATATCGCTGTGTGCAACAGTTCTTGCTTTACACAGCGGGAAGTTTAAATGCAGATTCTTGGAACCACCAAATATCCCACAGAATAAAATGTTTTTGTTTGACCTGACTTGGATACGAAGGCGTCCCCAGGACAGCCCTCATCTTCTGTGCTCAGCTCATCCGAGCAATGCTGCGTAGCCCAGCACCGATTCCATTGGTGCATTGACCTCTACTATACACCTGGAGACAGTATATCGAACTTAGTTGAGCTATATACGCTAAGTTATAGTGTCTTTTCTCCATAAGAAAAACAAGACTAAGAGCGGTTCTTCAAGTGCACACGGATACAGTGTGACTCCATCTGGCGCTGAGCTGCGCCTTAGGGGTCTTGGCCGCTGGCAAGGAACAACAAGCTACACCAGTTTAGCTCCTATTCCCTCCAATATTATAATTTTTCATTTATTCTGACGGCTCTGTGCGAATTTCGTTCCATACTGTAGTGCCATGCGAATACATAAAAAGTCCTGTAGAGGCACATTGAGGCGGAGGCTTGCATGCTTTCCCGACCACCACTCACACAAGCAAAAGGCTAAGCCATGCTGCCGCGCATTATGGCATTAGCAGGAGAATGCGCTTCAAGAAGTAGTCATGAACTTCTCATTAAATAGTGCGGTTTCACGCATTCAGTGCTCCCAATACCCTTGTGATGTCTGCGACGTGTTTTCGCATGCATTCTAAGCACAAGCCGCAAAGTAAGCTTTTTATCAAGCATATTAAATTCGGTCATTTATGGTAGCTAACCGAGGCCGTACTTCATGGGATCTGATTGACAGAGGGCTGCGCAGACATTACTGGGACTGAACAGGACCGATCGTGCAGGGCCGCTTAACTTTGTTGCGATTTAGTGTTTTGACTAACGACGAATAGTACTTTTGACTGAAACTTTGTTTCTCATCATGCATTTTGAATTCCACTTTTCAGGGTCGGAGTTTCCGATGCAACTCGCGGGTGTGGGTCTGAGAGAGCTCGAACTTAAGCCTCGAACACTCGAGATGGCCAACTGACCACGGCTGACTCAGACCTTTAGAAGCCGTCATTCTGTGGGGAAAACGATAGCTCTATACTAAGGTCAAGGAGCATTACCGTCGTTTCCGACTCAGCCATGTTGCGCCGTCTTGCCCTTCCTGTCTGATGGAAGTGGTGGTCCACAAAATGTTGGCACATTGGCTTGTCGCATCATGCTTATTGCTGTTTGCTCCGCTTTTAATCGATGCAAATGAAGGCGTTGGCGAGGGACTCCTTGAGGAGGAGCTAAAATCCTACCCGGTCGTAGGTATCCAGTCAGCCGATGAACGATATCATGATAGTACATCTCCTGACAGTAATGCTGGTAAGGCCAGAGCAGCCATGCTTCAGATCTAACCGAAGATCCACAAGTGCGCAGTAAACACCACCACAGCATGTGCGTGGGTGAAGTTTGCAGGACCAGATGGCTCGGAGCACCCTGAAGATTGCGTGTACATCAATGCAGATGGTTCATTGTCATTTCACTGTCCAGCGTCCGTGTGTGGTACCAACTTTTACTTTGGCAGAGAACAGTACTCGCCGGCCGTAGGGAAAGAAGGGCCTGCGACTGCCAACAAAGCCCCTGATGGAGGTTGCGCAGTGCATTCTCCTCACACGCGGGGTGTGTTGTATGCACGCCCCGCTTATGTGGGACCTTCCAAACCAGCAGAAGATGCGCATCTTAGGGATATTGTACAGACTGTTGACATGACGTGGCTAGGTACGGACAAAAAGTCGCACCCATTAGCATTTATGAAAAACTCCACTTGCGGTGGGCTTTACTTTTCACCTTCCCAGCCGTCAGTTGCAGCTCCTGATCTTGCCTGTTCTCTTTCGAATTTAGACACTAATTCACTATATATTAAAAGACTCAATTCTCACCGGTTTGGTCTGGGTCCGGGGCTAAAACTTGCCGTGAGTATAAGCAGTGCCTTAGCGCTAAAGGCGCGGGACAGGAACTGGAGACGTGAGCTGATACGCTCTCCCAGCTTGCGCTTATTTCTTTTCTTCGCCCGAACCTTCGGGAAATTGAAGCCTAATATCCTGAAGACGAATCCTGGATTAGTAATTAACGACATTCTGCTGAAGCACAAGCACTTGTACTACCCTCTTACAGAACTTTTTTTGTACGGTAAGTCTCGCAAGTTTGGGTGCTTAGGGGGTCCAACATGCTGTTTTACAAAAAGCTATACTTTAAGAGCACTCTTTGCTTGTTGCGATTCTGCCGTACAGTCAAGGTATGTGAGACAGTACAGACATATCCAGAGCGACTCTTGCAAGGTTTTCCCGGACATGTTCATCCCGACCACCCATCTTATATTCAGCTCCCCATATATTCATACTTCAGGAAAATGGGGGCGGAAGTTGCTTTTCCGAAGAAGGCCCCAACTATATTTCAGCCACGCGTGTACGACGGCAACGTCCCAGTGGACCGCAAGCCGCCTTCCCCTAAGTTTGACATTTTCGCTCGCGTTTCGGAGCTGGTCCATGGTTTCAAGGGTGGGCCAAATCATAATTTGTTTGATTCGAGCTTCAACTATCCCAACTTTGGGACAGATTCAGGGAAACCACAAGCGGACAAAAGCGGAGGGAAGGGACAGAATACACCAAAAGAAGACGAACCAGTTTTGGCGCAGGATGCGAGCGCTTCAGCTTTCGATAATACTGCTGGCAGAGAAAAAGGGAAATGGAGACAACAGATTTATAAAGCTTGGCATGCCTTATGGATAATGAATATAATTGCGTACGAAGCGAGCGACATATGGGATTGGGTGCAAAATCACAAAGCAAGCACTTTCATGTTTCCTCCGTGGAAGGTCACCAACATAGGAGTACTTCGGACGGCGGAAGCTGGTGAGATCCTGCAAGCCCATTAGTCATGGCGCTGCACAATTGGTGCGATTTGGAGAGCTTGTGCACTAGTTTGCAGCAAATAAGCGATTCATTGTAATTTTGTCTCCGGTACGTGCAGTTCCCATGAGGTGGCGTGACCTCTCTCCTCGATTTTATGTGAAGCCCTTTGTTGAGCTAGAGCCAGCTTCACTCCTTCGACATCGACAGAATTTTGTCGCTGAAAACAAGGGCCACAAAAGTGCATCAGAACAGTCGGCATTGGCGACTGAAGCTGAGAATACTGCTTCACTTCAAGAACGTTACCAAGAAATTGGCGTCGCTTCCGTTCCAGAGGCTCGCAATGGTGTAAAAAACAGTGTGCACCATGCTAGAGCTCCTGTAGAAGTGGATTCTTCTGCATCTGCCGAGAATGGTGGTCGGAATGCCGATAGTATCGCAGCAAATACTTCACGAGTGAAGCTAACGGACAACTTAGAGGAAGTGGCTGCGGCCACTCAATTTGCGGAGGTGCCAAGCAAAGAAGCTTTTATTAATGACATAGAACCAGTGCAGGAAACGGGTTCGCGAGCGCAACTCGCGACTAGCGCCAAAACTGGCAGTTCTAGCTCTTTGGAGGCTCCTGACGGTTGCATTCCATTCATAACAGATATGTCACTATTCGGCAAGTTCGGCTGGCCGGCTGGCCGGCTGATTTCTACAGGACCGTCGGGCAGTAAAATGCTGAATGAGGTTAAAAACGTAGCAGGTATAGGGATTGATGGCTCTTGGAGACCGAAGGTTATTGGCTCTGAGGTGAAGTGCCCTCCAGTTGTGCAACCTGATACGTGTGGTCTCACTGCATCCTATAGTCGCGTTCACAATTCTCCTTGGGTGTGGCGGTTTGAGAGGGATGGCAAAACAACGCCGTTAGACGGGGACAACCTGGACTACGCTGACATTGTGTGGATCTTCCGTGGCACTTTTGTGAGCAAGGTGGGCTTTTGAGGAGCCAGTTGACATTGTGAGGCTACGTCTGAGGAGTCGCTCATTCATTGACATGACTATGTGGAGAGTCACCTTTTTCACATCGCTTTTTAAGGAGACTTCTTCCTGTTTGCTTGTGCAGCAGTGGCTTCTGAACGGCATGGGGCTGGCAGTGCCGTACAGAATTTTGTCAAAGCGCGGGCGTCTCCACTATGGACTTACTTATTTATTTGATAAAGCAGTTCGCCCCCTCGTGGAGCAAGAGTTAAATCGCCTTGAAGAGAGAATTGTTGGCGGGGAGACCCCGGTGGTGATTGTTTTCTCTGGGCATTCGCTTGGTGCGGTCATGGCTCAGCTGAGCGCCTGGTACCTTGCAAAACGAGCCAAAACACTTGTGGACAAGAAATTACTGCAAATCCGCACAGTAGCCTTTGGATGCCCGTCGGTAAGTTTTGCCCACAGAGGTAATCTTGTGTGCGTTGGCACTGCACCTTAGGAAGGCCGCAATGGCGCTCTCTATGTGTACACCGTACGCGCCGACTTCCGTAACTGGAGGTGTTTTGCAGCGTCTATAGCGCGGGCCATTGGGCGTCATATTAGCTTCAGGTTCCATTTACGCTGTTTTTTTCTAAGTGGGGAGATAAACTTGCCTACGAAGACATGGCGGCGTCAGGAGTGAAGGCCCAAGAAATAAATATCGATATTGATCCAGTTGGCGTACTCTTTGGTGAGACTGAGCTGACGAAGTTGTCACACAGAAAACCTTTCTTGATGAAGGTGAGAAGTAACTGCAATTGCAAACAACTGACTAGGTCGCAGTATGCGCTTCTTTCCATTAAGTTGCCGCTACTCAACACGCCATGCTTTCAGCTAGCAATGCCGTGCGTGCAAGTAGCACCGAGGTAGTGCATTTAGCTCATGCGTGTAGGTCTAATTGTGTGGATGCGATGACGTCCTCAGTTGTACATTGAGGATATGGACAAAGTGGAGGTTGCATCCACAGTTCCAGGCGCTCCCCCATTCAGTGGAAGGATTTGGACACGGCCTTCCTACCGACCAACGCCGATCTTCATGCGCTTGGCTGCAATGTTCCTCGACCTGGAAAGCGTTGACGTGGCCTTGCTTAACCCCATGCTTTCTCATTTTGTGGCATACACAGCTATGCTGACAATCATGGCAGGATTGCTTGAGGAAGCCTCATTCGGCTCAGGTGCTGCCGCCCCACTTGCTGAAACTGTTTTTCACTTAGTTGGGCATCCTCGGAACTCTGTTTTGAAGAAGGCGCACGAGAAACTTGATTCCGTGCTTCGGCGGGTCGAGGCAGATCGTGCCGCGGAACAGCATCCACAGGTCTGACGAGTCGCGCGTGCAGCGGCACCAGCCCTGTCCCTTACAGCATCTGATCCGCACTACACAAAATGGCGATGTATATTTTCTTCCCACTAACCGCTGCTTTGTAGTCAGTGCATTCAGCTGCATCGCCACTGGCTTGTGAAGAAATTTTGCGATGGCATGTCGTTGGTCTGACTAAAGATCCAAAGCAGGATTGGCTGGTTCACGGGAGGCATTTGCCATTAGGTATCAGCACGCTTCCCACGTCCATGACTGCGGCCGTACATGGCTTTTTTTCGTCAACTGGGCAAATTTTCGACAGCTAGTGACGAATGAAATTTTGCACATTTTGAAGCACGCCGTTCCACTTCGTGAGGGTGATCCCAACGGCTTCTTGGTGCTTAGATCTAGAATTCAGTTTGGCAGAATACAGTGCTATAACCAAGTACTTCAGGAGGCTCTGTGGAAAATACGTGGCGGTGGTCACGGTGGCAACATCTCTTCGATTGATGCCCTCTCACCACAGTCATCGTAAATTTAGCACAAATGAAGCACAAAGCGCGCGAGAGCGGAACAGGTGCCGTGACAAAAGGATTATAGCTAGACCAACTGTTGAACAACGTGCGTACTGGCATACTGTACAGTAGAGCAGCTTCAGCGCGCCAGTTCGTTCCAACCAACCAAGCTGGACTGCGAGCTGCCAGAAGGCCTCCCGAAGTCTTTCTGTCTATGGACCTGGTGAACGCCACAAGAACTGAAGCCACAGCAGGAAAGGCAATTTGGTAAAGTCACGACGCTGTTGGAACGGCGAATTCACCCTTGCAAGAGAGGGAATTAGAACACCTGATTCTTAAGTTATTCAGGGGTATGCGTCAACCCTCCCCCAAAAGGTGAAACAGCTGCCAACAGTTCCTAGAACAGCTGTCAACAGTTCCCTGTAAATCACCCGCTGCACCCCCTTGGCAGCAAGCCTCCTTGGCCTCTAGCCTCAAATAACTCGCTGTACTACGGACAAGAATCTAAAACTACCATTCGTAGAATTAAACCTGGTCTCGTGCGCGGGTTGTTTAGGGGCCTTCCGAATCTCTAAAGCGGGTGGATGCCTTTCAAGCGTCGACGGCGTCACTTTCCGCCGCGTCATCTCCTTCATTTTCAACGAACTCCCAGCCCTGTTCATGGGGCAGAACACGCACCAACAGCCATATGTTGCACGCCATTCAGCTAATGGGCAAATGACACACCACGCAAATATACTGGAAAGCACAAAAATCATCCGTAAGCATGCATCCAGTTTACATGGCCCAAGCTGGAAGTACCTGTCGACGTAAGGCTGCTTCATCGAATAGCTCCTCTTCGTCACCATCAAGCGCTCCCGAATCAGGTTCCGGGTGCAAAGCTGCCATTTCGCTCATGACCGCGAACAGTCGTTGTAAATAACTGCAAAAATAGTCCGGGAACGCACAGAAACACGCGTAATTGATTAACCGAAAGCGTCTTAAACTGCAAATGGGGTTTCGCTAGCCACATATATCTTAACGCAACTAAAGTACATTACCTTGAGTCATCCGGGATGAACTTCAACTCAATCATTGCGTCATCATCCGCTAATCCTTCATCTTCTTCAGGCGCCTCCACTGATTCCGAGGTGGCGATGCCACTGGGATGTCCATTCGCCAGCGTTGGTAAGGCGTCTCCCTTAATTTGACAATACAGGCATGGCCTATCGCAGGCCTCTGAAAAAGAAAACGAAGATATTTCCATGCGCACTGAAGCTATCTTTCTTGCGATAGCGTTTGCAAAGAAGGGTGGCGACGGGCCTCACACTGCCAATGACGGGAAAACAGCTTGTGCCAACTTGCTATGAGCGCACGGGGGTCAGTTGAAAGTGCATGCAGCACTATACTGATGTAATTCAGAGCGAAGCTCGTGGCATTATCAGCAAGCCAAGCCACTCGTTGCGACGTAACGAACAGTTCGCCACAACCTGCTTTCCACACACCCCACAAGAAACTCAGCGACGTCAAATCACCCCATCTCCCAAATAGTGAGAGCGTTTAGTGCGTTTACAACCCTCAATCTGGCAAGAGCAGTTGCCTACGAGGTTTTGTAAATGATCGGCGTTGAGGACAGCTGCCCACTGCCGAAACTACCTACGCACCTGCAAGTTTGCCCCGTATTACAACAGATGTATTTGGAACTTTTATGCCGATCGTTTCGTTATGTAGCAATTCTAAATCCCCAGACGGGGTCCGGTGGGGAGTATGTTCAAACATCCTTTGTCCCAGCTCCTCGTTGCAAAAACCACCTATGCTTGGTATGCTCGCAGCCGAATGCCTGAGAATACGCTAAACTGCAGGCTTTTATACAGAATGACCACTACGACCCCTAGCAGCTTATTGGCTTGTCAAACATAATCGATGGTCAGAAAAGTACGTTCCGCGGCAAGTCGTTGCGCTCGCCGGGAGAGCAACAAAACTTCAAAGCGGTGGAGTCCTGTGTTTTTGATGAAAAAATATAGTAGATAATGAGTAGATCTTGTGCAGTAGACAGTTGTTTGCAGACAGTGTGCTCTTGAAAGGAAGCCGACAGGGCTTGGACGGGCCGTGATGTAGGCTGCTGTGCAACGTTTGTCCTGCATGATAATCCTTTTTTAGCAACGCCTTAATGGAAATTATTGCTTATATTTTGTAATATGCGTAAAGATTTTATCTGGCAGGTCTGCCTGATACTGAGAGATACCGACGGTTGCTGGCGCAGCTTGAACACGGTAGCTGTAGAATCATATGGACCTAATTTTCCGTGGTAAGTCAAAGCGTTTCGAGGCAAAACTGGCAGTAAATAGTTACGCGCGCCTCTTGCATTCCAGACTGGCACTTTCGTCCCACGCTGCAGGTTCGAATCATTAGCCCACACATCAGCTTATTTGTGCTGCTTTGGAGTTGTCAAGACCACACCGTCGGAGACCCTTTGGTTCAAGCCAATCGGGGAAGGACGACGGCGTCAATAGGTAAGGCGCATGATGGAGGCGGCTGCAATACAAGGGGCCCTGGTGCCATGGGCACTGGATTTCACTCCCGAAGGGTTCGCAGCTATTGAACAATCTGGTGCTTCTTCCCCCGCTGCAGTCAAGGACTATGTTTTGTCTGCTGATCTGAGGCGTTTGCATCTGGCCCCGCACCCTGCGGACCCGACAAACTTCAGCGCGCTACACAGCAAATCCATGCAAGCTCCCCCAGAGGTTGCGGCATGCGCTGCCATTGACGGTCCAGCTGAAAATGTCAAATCTACGGCAACCAATTATACACTCAGAAGGCCCCTACTTTGCATGGTTTTGTCTTTCCAGGATGTGCGGCTGCCTACGAAGGATGTTGAAGAGGACTTTTCCGATGGGGCTCAAGGGATAAAGGGGAATCAGAGGAGGCTACTTTCACTGAAGCTTACGGACGGCCGCGGTACGTCTTTTACTGCTGTTGAGCTTCGTTTTTGTCAGCAGCTTGATATAGTGCCTCTATTGCCAGGTGTCAAACTGCTCTTGTTGCCGGGTCTGGTGTTCTATCGTGGAATGGCTCTGTTAACTCCCCGATACTTACAGAATCTGGCGGGAGGGGCGAAACAGTTGCGAGAAGCGTTTAATTTGAAAGCAGACGTGCAGGAGCGCCGAAAACTGCTCCAGCAAATCCTCAACGAGCACACAGAGCTTCAGCAGCGGGTAAAGTCCGACAAGGGCGACACTGGCCCCCCAAAGTTCGTTCCGTTTTCTTTTGCTGCTAAAGTGCAGCAGGTAGAAATTAATACCAGCGTGATCACAGGAGCTCACCAGAAGACGACAAATCCATCACGGAAAGAGATGAAGCGCGAAACTGCTTCTCCAACAGAGATGTCGAACGACACTCGTGCTGGGCAACCAACCCGGTCTTTGGATATCAAAACCGATGCAACAGAACTGAAACGAGATCGTTTGAGGCAACTAGAGAAGGTGGATCCAAATAGTCTAGGTGCTGAGAAGATCAGCACTGAGAGGAAAACAGCGAGAGGAGGCCGTGGACGGCGGGGGCGGCGTGAGCGTGACGACGATCTCTCAGAATACATGAAGCCTTCTGGACGGCAGGTGGCGTATAACCTTTTGGACTTGATAAAGGCGGACGCAGAGCAAACAAATAGTGCCGCCGCTACTGCTATCTTATGTGCCAACGAGCAATATGTAGGCGACCATAACTTTGAGGATTCAGTCCGACAGCCAAATGCGGGCCTCCTCAACCCTACTGTAGGCCTGGGTGATTCGCTGAGCTCAGGAGCAGTCTTTATGGGAGCTAGGCGCTCTGTGGATACACCACGCAACTCACCACCATCACATATCTGTGGTGGTCGCTCCCGCAGAGGGGGTTATCCCAGAAGAGGGAGTGGGGGAGGCAGAAGAGTCAGAGGAACGGGAAGTAGTCCGAAGTAACCAGTTGAATTGGGGTTACCGGCTTCTGCCCATGGTAAGTCTTATTGGCCATTGGACGTTGGAGCTGCAAGTTTGCTTTTTCCAAAGACCAAGCAGAGAAATTAAGCCTAAACAGCTGTACTTTATTTCCTTGTAAGCGGTCTGTTAGGGCTGTATCACCTGTCACGTAGTGCGCGTACTAGTTGTCTGCAGTACAAGAAGCAACCGAAAGGAACACTGCTTGTCTGAAGTTGCATGAACATAATTGAGAGGTAAATAACAGCAGAAAGGGAATATTTTTTAGAGGCTTTTCAAGCTCACTTTCCAATGACTGGTCAAAAGCCGTGTGACCTTTGACGAACTGAGAGGACAATTCTTTATATGTACAGGTGTGTGTTGCTTACACTGAACGTAGGGCTACAAAGGCGGCAGAAGGGCTGACAAACGCTTGCGTCCCCAAAGGCTATTTCGCCAAGTTGTTTTAGAGTGTTCCAATTTAATATTCTGGCGATTAGCAAACCAAGCCTCTGTTTCAAAAACACTAATAGAGAACAAAAAGTGTTCTCCTGGTATTGGAGAATTTAGTGCGTTTGGCAGGCTCGTGTTTGGGTGGCAACAGCCAGGCTTAAGCTATATTTATGGGCAACTTTAGAGCATCCGGCCAAGCTGCTGGGGCGACTCCAGTATTGAATCGAGGACATTTTATGATTTTTTCTGGAGTTACGCCAGGCCTGCGAAAACGGTACGAGTTCATTCAAGGGGTCTCCTGGCCGCTAGTGGACCACAGCATTGCTGGCTCGGCGAAGAATGCTGGCCACGCACAGTATTCCTATGCTGGAACAACACAGATGTGCTGCAACGGCAACCAAAACAAATTATTCCGCAAAGCAGAATCCAAGCTGCACGGTTCACGGCTTGGCCTTGAGGCTTGGACTTGAGTCCCGAAGTCTCCAAAAATCGTCATGGTGGGCACAAGAAGTGCCGACTGCACACGCGACTCGAAAGTTGTCAACCTGAAGCCTGTGTATGTCAAGTACCACCACGTGCTTTGTCACGAAGAAAAAAGGCGATTCTCGGCCTGTGCATGGTGCTATTGTCGAGTAAGTTCAGTTTGAAACTGTTGACGATATGTTTGCCTTGAGGCGCCGTTCATGCCATACCCAGGATTCGGCTTTCGTGGGCGCTTATATCGTAACTTTTATGCAGCAGTGAGGTGCTCAGCTGCTTTACGCATACTCTAACGGCATATGGGGAGGAGCACGCTCTGCATGAACTGCTGCAGTGGACTGGCTTGGCAACTTAGAGAAGTTCGTGTCGACAAGGCACACAGGCATTGTTGTTCAGCAAATAAAATGACAAGCTCCCGATCAGCCCCTACAGGAGTACTTCCGCTAACCCAAAAGTCCTGCCCGTGGGTCCGTTAATGCTTTTCCTGCCTGCCCGTTTTCACTAGTGAAAAAGCAGGTGGAATACCAACAGAAGGGAACCAGCGAAAAAAAAAGTGTTTGTTGCACGTGAAATGGCAGTGGGAGCCAAGCAGAAAGGCCACAGCAGCGACGGACGAATCATCCTGTGATCTGCGGCGCCCAAGTGAATTCAGCTGAAGTGGTAGTTTCATTCAAGCGCCACACACTGAAGGATTGGAGTGAAAGGGCAGTCACTAGCGCAGAAAATACATAGATTACCAGAAGACAACATCTGATAAGCTGGTGGCTGAATGAACAGGTGAGAACACGTGCCACATGCCATCAACATGTCAGGGTCTCTGAGTGCTGTCTCAGAATCTTGCAAAAAAGTGGCATGCATTGCTCGCTCAGCTTTTGAGTGAGGCAGTCCAAATAATCGCAGGATATTGGAGCCAGTACAACCCTCGAGGCCACTGTCCGTGCGCCATATAAGTTTCTCGCGTGGCTGGCTGCGCAGGAAACTTGGACTCAGTGCAGGCGGCTGAAATTCTACAGGGCCGAAGGGCTCCTCCTTCGGCGAAGGTCTTGTTGCAGCTGGCTGGACGACACTCTCTCTAATAGTTTCGAGGAAGAGCTCATCTGGAGAAAAAGCGCTGCTAGAAGGAAAGGGTAGGTGCCCGTTGACTAGCTCTGGGCTATCCACCCGGCGGCACTCGATTGCCATTATCGGCGCAAATGTGCCGAACTCCAATGTAATTGGACACCCGCACTTTCCACAGCTTAAATCTGCACCTAATGGGACGGCTTCCGAGGTCAGCAAAGTCACTGAGGTCCTGCACAAGCCACATACGGCATTTGTCAAAGCTCCAGATGCCTCAACAAGACCGGCCTCAGGCCTGAAAGAAGCATGCGTTGCTTTGACCTTCAACTCCAGCTCGGCTCTTTTCTGCTGCTCAGAGCCTCTCAGTGCAAGACGACGAAGTTCCTGGCATGCTGCAGCTGCTGTCTGCACCCACAGGTAAAAATTGCAACAGCAAACAGGAATTCCTCAGTCTTCGTAGTCATTGTGCTTTTGTTGACGGCTTCTAAGAAACAAAGCTCCGAGTCACTGAGCTGTTTACGAGAGACAATGATGTTTGACTTGGCTGCTTAGGATATATATTCATACTTCATCCTGCGTTGGCCCTAAGTTTACGTGATACTCAACGACGAACCTCAAAGTCATGTACTTGAAGCGCTGCCTCCGTCATGAGGTGCAACACGAGAAATGTCCTAATACCTTTTA
Source organism: Eimeria tenella (assembly GCF_000499545.2). Lineage (NCBI taxonomy): Eukaryota > Apicomplexa > Conoidasida > Eucoccidiorida > Eimeriidae > Eimeria > Eimeria tenella. The sequence continues at coordinate 16,899 of NW_013545877.1, forward strand.
CACGCCGATAAATTCGAATCCCACAAAGGTTTAGCTTCGTCCGCACTGCATCTGTATCAAGAGCATCATGAGCATCACGCCACCACTGTGGCAAACGCCAACTTGGCAGACTCCCTAATCCAGATTTCCATCGTTTCGCCCCCTCTAAAATCCAATTTGGCTGTTTGCTTTCTGCAGAAGGTGCAAAGTGGCATGTCGTTGTCTTTTCAAGCTGCTTCACGCAAGCAGCCTGCCCTAAAGGCGCTAGTGCATGTGACCATAAAAAAATGCAGGCCCTTAAGACGGCATGCGCTGGCATTCTAGCTTTTGGCAGCACAGAGGAAGCCTGGCACATCAGCACGAAATAGACACCATAGACCTCTGAGAGACGCCTGAAGTAACACGTGAGGAAGCGTGAGACACATGGAGGCAAGCCCCAAGGGCCTGCTGTAGTACTCTTTGGAGACTGATGAGCCATGGTTGCTCCTTCATAGTCAGTCAAACCCAATGAGTCATGTGGCCCCTCTCTGCTGGAATCAGCCAGGTTAGCAAAAGCAGAAGCTAGTGCCCAACTCCGCTCTGCTGCCTGGGCAAAAAATTTTTGAGATACAGCGCCTTCTAGTAAAGAGCTCTCCACTTTCAGTGCCAAATCTTCTTTTCCCGCTCGTCGAAATACGCTAATAGCCAGCTCTGGCTCATCTTGACGGATAAGTTCATAACCCCATGGTAAAAGCACTTGTTGAAGAAGGCTCGGATCCTACAGTAACTCACGTTACTGGCAAACGATAATGCGCCAACAACTTTCTAAGCCACATGAATGCAACATTTCCAATCATCGTGTCGTGCATTCAAGTGCAAGGGCCCTCCAGCTTATCAGTAGCCACAGTGGTGTATTCGTTCACTAGTCTGAAATGCACTTGCCTTCGTAAAGCATCAAGGCCTGCACAGACAGCACTTACCTGCTCTGCTCGAGACACGGCTTCATCCCACCGTCCAGCCTGCATTAGGACTCTTAGATACCCTACTGTGTCTCCTAGAGCCAGCAGAGCCTCCTGGGCTAAGTTCACTTGGCCGCTTTCTTCAAATATACAAGCAATAAGGCGCAAAGCCACAGAAGTTTCGTAATCCTCAGGGTATTCCCCGCTGCCATCCAGCGTTCGCCTGTGCCCTTGCAGCTTTGGCTGTCCGTATTCCGCACGCAGCTGTGCATTTTTTTGCGCTTTGCATCTTCTCATGACTTCGACCAGGCTGCGAATCTCGCCCAGCTTCGCATAAATTCTACAGGCTCGCTCCAGCTGCCCTGTGGCAAGGTATAATGCTGCAGCCTCCCTAAATTCGTGGTCGACCACTGGCTCATTCTGTTCTGTCTGAAAACATGTACGCCAACTCTGTTGGCAAGTTAGCCCAGATACCTTCAAAGTTTATGGTACAAAAGTTAGATACCAGTTATGCTTTAATAGACGAAGCATATTGCGCAGATCGGAGGCCTCAGAGAGCTTAACGCAACGCTGAATGCATCACCTAACTTACAGAGGCAACTGGAAGGTCAGGCAGCGAAACTTTCTCTATGTTTCCTCCCGCATTCTCTTCTGGCATCACGGACGAGTCTGTTGGTGCTTTCATCGGTTTCCCTGAATCTGACGCTTCTGTTTTGAACTGTGCAGCGACTTTATCCCAGCGCCGTGCATCCCCCCACCTGAAGTTTGGTCCCCCACACCGAAATTCACAAATCATACAAAACGCATCATACACAGGGGCATACTGCACGGCAACGAATATGAACACTCTACCTCTCAGCTGCGTCCCAGGTCTGTTTACGATATACGCGTACCTTCGCAGGTCTGCAAACATCTCTGACGCTCTTTGGGGAAGGCCAGCTGCTGCCCATTCGTCTGCGGCAGCTGCGAAGTTCTGGACAAATGCGTTGGCATACGCCCTGCACACATGCTGGTGGGCCTCTGTACTCACTTTTAACGATTTTAGCTCAGATTCCACGTGATTTATCAAGCATATAGCCCTCAAGTCATTTTGGTGCTGAAATGCTTTGCGTGCAAGTTGGAGGTCCCCTATCAGCATGCATTGGAGCCCTAACTGCTTCCATTCTTCCCGCGTTGCCCCCAGGCAGGCTAGGTTATACGCTTTTCTGATATACCCTCTCCTTATGAGCTGTTGTACGGAAGCCGTATGGTTAACCTTGATTCGCAGCATTTCTCGGCAGTGTAGGCAAAATGTGAATGACCCCAAAAATCCAACAACGATCCCATGACAAGCCTGTTGGCATGTCTCAGCAGGTCCTGCACAGGAATGAACTAGATGTCGAATCAATAGACAAAAATCCAGCAGCTACAAGATCAGCACCGCTGCTACCTTGGTGCGCTTCAGAATGACATACTCATGCTATTCCCTGTCGTGTCCCGTCGGGTTTACCTGCCTTCACATATAGAGTTTTCCGGCCAGTGAAGGCCAATAAATCATCGACGGAAAGGTGGTAGGCAACTGAAGTACAATCTTGTTGAGAGTACACGCTTTTTTTACTACGTAGGTCGTAAATATGGAGCTCCTTTTCTTCGTCGACAATAGCAAGTCTATTGCGTTCGGCTGAGATGTCCATGCAAACAATCCCAGCACGATGCTGCAGAAGAGGTAGTGGAAGCCCCTGATGCGCGAACATATAGAGCGCCTCTCCATTCTTGAGGCCGACAAGCAGCGTCTCTTCCCCAGGAGGACCCCCAAGCACCCTAACGTAGCGAACGGGAGCTCTCAGCGTCCATTGTTTTCCTTCACTTTCTGCATAAATTGTATCAATGAGCATGCAAGAGTCGCGTGTTTTCGCAGCTAGCTAGGAAGATAACGTGAACGTGTGGGGTTTTAAGCACCACAGTGTCGGCAGCGAACCCCGATATGAAACATGGCCTGACCGCCACCCATTTTATCTGATAGCACTACCGCAAGCGAACATAACTAGGAGACGGCTCTCGTAATATGCAAGGGGTTTAAGGGCCGACGAAACTTTCCTGCCAGCTCATGAAGTCTCAGAGTGTTTCCTGTACAGAGAACCACGGACTTCGCCGTTAGCAACATAAGCGAACATTCAAAAGACCCGTGGAGGCGGTGGACTTCACGATGCTTCATAGCGCCAGAAGCCTCTGTAGAAAGCTCTGCGATGACGATGCGTCCATGAAGCTGGACAGCAAGAAAACGTCTGTACACTGCTATCTTCAGGACGAGCCCATCAAACCTGCACACGTCCCAAACGTCGGCCCTTAAACCCCTTGCATATTACGAGAGCTGTCTCCTAGTTATGTTCGCTTGCGTTGATTTCTATGTAAACTGTAGAGTGTAAAAAAGCATATCTGACTGTCCTTGCATTAAATAAACATGGAGCACTGCCCTTGCGCATGCGAACATATGCACGTGCAATGCGCCCTTTGCCCGAAGTGGGGCACTCTGGAGAATGCTAAAATGGATTTTCTTGCCTACTGTATGACCACAGTGTCGTCTGTTAGCAGATTGCGGACAGTGACCTCGCAAAGAGCTGTCCGACGGGCATACACCTCACGATGAAGGCCATGGACAACTGGTAGCCTCAGTTGTGCAACACCAAGGTAGCCCTGTCGCGTGGTAAATACAATTCGCTGTCCCGATGGAGAAAAGCAACAAACTGTAGCCTCCAGCTTTTCTCCAGAAAAATCCACTGGCTGAAGGCACATGCCCATACAGTTCCATAGGGAGAGGCCCCCGTCTACTCCTACTAAAGCAAAGTACTCGCCTGCATCAGGCACTCGCACAAAGGGCATGGCCTACTGTTGCTTAAGCTCTCGCAAGCTGATGTGCTAAGCACTCTGCCGGCAAATTTTTGGACTCTTTAAGTCATCGCAAGGCGTGCGTCCATAGACAAGTAAAAGCAGAAGGCGTCAAGAAGGTGCCGTGAAGGATTCAGTGGCTTTTGCCCATAATCTGACGGCGATTCGCCACACTAATCTCGCGCTATAGACGCATGCTACCGAGTGAACACCGCAGTAAGTGAATTGTCGGAGCTATTTCCACTAAAGCGTACCTCCTGGAGCAAACGCAACAGCCAGTGGGTCGTAGGCGAGCTGCGTTGAATTCACAGCTACTTTCGCATCGGCATCAAGGATCCAAACCCTTGGTTCGAAAGTGCAAGCCACAATAATGCTATCCTGACATTTATTCGAGTTACATGGCCGCCATGATACCGCCCACGCAGTTGCCCCCAACTGCTGCCTCCATACCTCTGAACCTTCGGGGTCTCGCACGACGACCACACCATTGTAGTGGCCTTGAACACAACGCACGGGTTCCATATGCCAGGCCTTGGCTTGAAAGACATTCCGGGGAAATTCTGACCTGGTGACAACACGTCAATGGCAAAGTTCCATTCGTTACTCAAGAAGCCTACTCTGACCTGATGCTAAGCGCCGCCCTTCGTCATCCCAAGATAAGGCGCAAATGCGGGAGCTAACTCTGATTCTGTTGCATAACTGGGTGCCACAGCCACTAGGACTGGAGTTAAGACCACTGCTGCCGCTGGTGAGTCCCAAGGTGGCAACAAATGCATTGGCGAGGCTGCTGGAAGCCCTGCTCCAATTTCTGCTGCTGCCACGGCTTGTTCTTGGAAATTTAGATCCATGAAAAGCTGTGTTGCTATCGAGCTGGCCTCCATGTTGTTTGTGCGACCCACTGGGACCCTCTTCGTGCCACAAGACAAGCTCTTCTGTGCTTCCACTGGCAAGATCCAGTGTTCGAGGATTAAATGAGAGCGCTTGCACGCTTCCTGAGTGCGTGAAATGTCTTAAAGGCTCCCCATTTGATGCCCATATTATTACTTGCTTGTCAGCTCCCCCTGATATTCGAAGAAAGATAAGGAAAGCTTAGTAGACATAAGGAAAGCTTAGTAGACAGTCTACTTCCTAATTAATTGATAACAGTGTGATCGTTCCTACCAAAATTAAGTTCAGCCTGCTTGTGAGCGATTTCACATAAGCCTCTATTTTGGGTTTCAATCAGTCTAGCTGAGAGTGTGTAATGCTCTCCTAACCTGAAGCGAATTGTTCGCCATTGCAGGCGAACGCAACAGTGTTCACGTTCCCCTTATGGCCAGCAAGCGTCTGAAGTGTATCCCCCGATTCAGCATCCACAAGAAGCACGCAGCATCCCACACCTAAGACAAGCCTAGAGCTGTCAGGACTGCAGGCAATACTCCATAATATAATCCCTGCATCGTCTCCTCGAGCAGCCCGCTGTCGCCAGATGATTGTTCCCTCCATAGGCGGATCTCTGGGTAAAGACAGCTAAAATGTAAGCTTCAACAGTTATGCAAAGTTTCAAGAGATTTTTGAGGCACACTGAAGGCTCTGCCATAAGCAATCCTCTCTTCTGTGATGCAGGGCTCCTTCGAATGGGCCCAGCCGTGGCAGCCAATGCTTTGGCGAAGTAGGCGTGAAAATTGGTGAACAAATCATTAGTCGTAGCCTGTCTATGCTTTTGTAGAGCTGTTGAGTGCTTTCTAGGTGCGCAGCTGAATAAGGTGATGTTGCGCCAGAGCCCATAGCCCATTCTTCGCCCCTTCAAGCTCGAATGAAGCGGAGCTTGGTGCTGGATACTATTTTACATGTAGGGCCACCACATAAACTGAATATGTGGGCTAAAGGTGTGCCAAAGTTGGTGAACGTCACCGACTAAAGGAACTTGCCAACTGCCCCTTCCTTGCAATTGAACCGACGCCATAAGTCAAGCTCGTCAGAGGGTCAACTTGGGCTACACCATTATATGACGACAACAATGTACTATGCGTTCTGTTTCAGTGGCAAGAAATGCCTTGCACGGAATTACGCATAGATAGGTGCTGCCCATCACCTGGTCAGTCCGTGCCGACTTATGGAACCTCTCGTTACGCAAGTTGCGGCATGGGCAGGCTGCAGCTGTTGCTGAATTACCAACTATACAGGCGTTAAGGAATTGGCTAGGTAAGCTGTTCCCCAGTAAGGTCACTTACAGGCATCCTGCTGTCTCACTTCCAGCGTGTGTGGTCACACGCTAGCACCTGCATGAGAAAGGGTGCAAATAAAAGCGCCTCTTGACTAAAAAACCAGCACTGTTCAATTTGGTGCGGTGTATCATGGTGTTCTCTGAAACGTCTGAAGGGGAGTCTGCTGAGCGAACTGCAAAAGCGTCAAGCGGAGCACGCTGCATGTGGCACCTGCGGGGCTGTCAAGTAGTCGAACTACTATGCTCGAGATCTCCGAAGCTATTTGTGTAGTATCATGTGGTGTAGGTGTAAGCATATAAAATGACTACATGAGGAAGCCTCAATGCCCATAGCTACTTTCTCGTGTAGGTCCACAACGGCCTCAGCTGTCAGGCAATATTTCTCTTCCGAAGACCTCTGCGTGTTCAGTCGTGCTCGAGCGAAGCTTGGAATTGTTACCTGTACAGTAGGACTCCGCTGTAACTTGTCTCAAGGCGCCATGCTCCGGTGGTTTTTGGCACAGCCAAGACGACCCCTTGCTTTTCCCGGACAGAGCAGTTGTCTGCACCTTTAGCCCTTAGCACTCTTGAAGTAAAGACCACGGTATGATAGGAAGAGCTTTGGAATGTAGAAAGCACTCGTCAAACTTCGGGCCCGACGTGCTGCGATCGACTCCAGTCGGCGGCGGCTGTCCCAGAAGGTTATGCATTGGATCTTTCAGCTCGCCATTACTATCGGAGGCGGCCGCCTGGAGACGGGCTGATTCTTACACGGTGCAGCGTATTTGTCTGATTGTGACGCAATGGCGGGAGAGAAAGTTCGTGTCAAATGGGTGGTCAACTGCACGGGAGAGCCAGCGACATTTACCGGTGAGGAAGCAGAACCCATCCCTGTTTCAGTTCACCAAATCTGCTCGTCAATTATACTAGTGTACAAAAGAGCTTTTGAAAGTAGACGATATATCTAAGAAGCACGCCAATTTAAGGAAACGCAGTCGGGGATTATACGTTTTACAAGTGCCTCCTCAGAATCCTTGCTGGACGCAAATTCCACCATACGGGAAGTGAAGGATAACGTTTTTGCGGGAGAAATGTCCAGAGGTATTTTATGGATGCCCAACATAGAGTGCATAAGTTTATCAAGGAATCCTACGGTTCAGCGATTGTAGCCTCACACTTTTCTACGTCTCAGGCGTTGAGTCCTCGACGTGGCGTGCGAGTTGGTATGCCTTGTAGGCCTTAGCGTGCGCGTTATTTTTTTGGGACGGGAGCTGGCGGACAGCGATTCGCTAGCTTCTCACCTCCGGGTGCCCGCGCGAGCAGCTGCGGCAGGATCTTGCGCAACCACAGCATCGGCGGAGGCACAAAACTCTGCAGCAGTGACTCTCCATGCTGTTATTTCTAATCGCCCACCACATAGCAGAGGCAGCGGCGTTTCTGGTTGTACAAATGCTGGTACGTTATGTAGCGGCCGCAATTGTGATTTCTTCCTAGGATTCACTGACCCGGCTGCTTGAGTGGGAGATGCGAAGCACTATGATGCCCTATCTCTGGGGTGCATGATGTGATGGAATCTGAACGCGGCCACATTTGTTTGCCCTAAATGCTCTTGTCCTTCGGGGAATGCTTGTTTGTGTGTTTTTGCAGGTGGAGGGCCTACAGAGGAAGGCGACTGGTCTGTCATCGTCCTAGGGGTAACTGTGTTCGTTATCCTGTGCGTATGCTGGTACCACCGCCTTGCGTTCCCAGCAGATTTCACACCATTCTCTTCCCTTTTGCTGGTACTCTTTACCGGCTTTTACGCTTTTACCGTCCGCGGCGTTGTCGTGCGCGTCTTCAAAGTTGCGTATGGGTGCTTACGCCGTCCTTGGAGTGGAGCAGTGCAATCAGCAAGGCCGGATGCATCGGCATTGTCATTTCAGGAAGTCCCTTCACGTCCCTTGACGTGATCGTCATCGAGAGAAGGCAATTCCGCAGGCGCAAGGGACTACTGCCCCCAACAAGACGCAGTGACAGTGCTGCGAGACCCGAGGAATTACGTTCCGCCTTGCAGCAACTCGGACTTTGCGCATCGTGCTGAGTAAAAGTCAGCTGGATGGCACTTGTGCTTTCCGTCAACCTCGCGATGCATTTTGCGTATCTCACGTGATGCGCGCCACTCCAGGACATAAGCGTTTCTCGGATTGCTGCAGGATTAAGTGCGGCGGACTGCGAGAGATGATAAATTTTCTGCGCAGTGATACGCTCTAGACTGAAGTAAAAACGTATAAAATTAACGGTCAGCACGATGCCTGTGGCAACGTGGAAGCTGTGCCTCGACTGCCATGTAACGCTGCATTACTAAGGCAAGATACAAATTGTATCCACGCACTGCTGCCTTCGGTTGCGGCTAGCCACACAGTCGCCGGCACTGCGGCCTAAGCAGTGCAGACGAGTTGATATCCAAGCAGTCAAGTACTTGGGCACAAAGCACAGCCCTACAAGCGTCTCTGAGTGCGGCTGCCCCCAACATGAGTCAATACCCAGCCCTCACTCGGGAGCGTATGCAGCGTTAAGGCCGCACATCGGTATGCATGCCCAGCCGGCCCTGTTTTCCAAACCTGGGCTCGATTTCGTATTCCAGGAATTGCAGCCTGTGTGGCTACGAGGTCTAAAGCCCGGCACGCATATGCCCGCCTTTTTGGGCGGTGGGTGGTGGCAAGCAAAGGCGCTGCAGCCATGCCGGATTACGTCTCCCAAGTGGCCAAGCCCTTGCTGGCGCTTGAATGCGTTGCCCGTATGTAGTAGCACAATAAGACTGATCATCGTTGGTGAGCCCTTGCGGCTACCCCGAATGTAAAAGCGCGATGTAGGCCTCGGACAGCACGTATCCGGCGCCGTTCTACCTGATACTCAGCCCTGCGAAACGCAAAAAGAGCAGTGGGACTGCGCTAAGTTCCGGGGCTGTCGACGCAGACTGCTGCTCCCACCGCACTCATGAGTCGTCAACACCCCCGCGACTCCAACAGCAGCATCGCCATGCTCAACGTCTACTGTGGAATTCGCAGAATATGCTTGGTGTTTGCTGTATGCTGTCTTACTGGATTGTCTGAACAAGTGTGAGGAACTCATCTATACGGGTGTTCCTCTCATCAGGGCTGAATACATCAAGTGCTTCGACCGCCTCCACCTCGGCCTCTAGCCGTACACCTGCACTCTCATGCGGTTTTCCTCGTACCGACTTCTGTTGCACTGTCTCGAAAGACGCACCTGATGCGAACACTGGACAACTTGCAGCTGAACGAGCTGAAATACTTGGCGTAGCTTCGGGTACTGTTTCTTGACTGCAAACGTGCTTGCACACAAAAGTGGCATAAGGGACACATGACTCCAAAATATCGCGTATTCTACTACATTCTTAGGGCCCTAGGAGTCTCACCAGTGATAGTTACGTAAGCGCCCGATCAAATATTCATCAACAAAATATCGCGTATTCTACTACATTCTTGTTGATGAATATTTGGTTGAGCGCTTACGTAACTATCACTGGTGATGCTCCTAGGGCCCTGCAGTTCTGCATCTACGGATATACACATACATAGCTTATGAACATTATGTATGCGGCGCCAGATCAAATGCGCACTTGTGAAGCCTGTAAAAGGATTCCAGTATCTGCAGTGTGCAGCAGCATGCCCTACCGTCGCAGCTCTTTGATATTCCTCTGATAGAAATCAAAGAACATCCTTCTGGCCTGCCCGTCCAATTTGTTGCGATTGCTTGACTTCGGTGTGTCCTTCGGCGATACTCGGTTGTTTTGCTGTAACGAGTACGAACCATCTGTGTGACATCTCCGTAGTTCAGCAAGGCGTGGATGGCGTTGGCTGAGAGCGATCGACGAGCTCGCTAGCTCCAGCGAACTGCGCCCTTCGCCGTCTTCTGCATCGATGCGGTCTGGCAGGGAGTGTGTCACTCGCTGACGCCTCTGGTATAATCCGCGCGTGGAATCCTTCCATACATCTGACTCCAGGCTGCCAGTAATAGGAACAGGTTGGAGGCACGAGAACGCAGAAAAAGACCCATCATCCAGTACTATTGGCGGCAGCAGCACTGCTTTGAGGGCACCGGCACTACTCGCCGTGTCCCTTTCTCGCGGGCCCACGGTAACGCTATCAGTCGAGCCGTAGTACTGTTCATCTACGGACGAGCTGCTGGGGGCAGGAAAGAGTAGTCGACTTTGTTGTGACCCTCCCTTTGCGCAGGTAGAACGTGTGAGGATTCCACGGGCTGTAGGCCCCGTAGGTGGACGCGAGAGCTGTATGCCCATCGTGGTGCTACAAAGATTGCATGCAGGGGTGAGGAGGGATCCATTCCACGCTTCTACCGTGCACCGAGAAGCCGCACAGTAATGGCTGACTGGAGCATCACAGACTCGATGCTCGCAGACAACACAGCTCAACACAAAATGACAAGCAGCTTTCCTATTTCTAAAGACTTCAGCTGTGGCCTTGTAACCTCATACATCTCCTATTTCAACCCCTCCACTGAGCTTGCCAGCCTTGCCAGGTTGGCCTACATCCGGAATTACTATGGGGAGTGCTTCCGCTCTTCCAGGAAATCCACGAATGGTGCTGTAGACGCTAAAACTGAAAACACCAGCTGGTTCGAAGAGCATAAGAAGAGCGAATTTCTGGAAGGACAAAGATGCAATGAAGAATGCTCAGAGGCGTTATGGCCATTCCGCGTGAAGCCGACGCCCACGAAATTCAGTGACCGGCAGTCAAATGCATGCTTCTCCATATTGTAGTCTTTCTGTGACAATCGTTGATGCAACAGAAAATTTTCAGTGAGTTCGTACAACCTGAGTGGAGCAGTCTGCACTGAGGCATTCTTCTGTGTGGACCAGTGGTCATGCTATGCTGGAGCACAACTTGGCCGATGCCCATTCAAAGACTTTTGCACACGCTCCCACATAAAGGAACGTTTTAGAATTCACTTTTGTTAAGTGATCCAGCGCTGTATTCCCTTTCGATACGAGATAAGATTCAAGGGACCAGTGCCTTGATCGGCATTGTGTTTGAGTTGGTAGATGGGTTGCAGAGTTGAGCACAGGACAGTGCGTAAAGTCCTAAATAGGGGGATGAGCTTGCACCTAAGATGATACTAGGTTTCCACACAGCTGTCTAAATGAAATTGACGGTGCACGGGCAAAGCAGAAGAACACGTATGTGCAGCACGTGGGGTCTGGGAACATGCCCATCAGTGGAACACATCAGTAGCCCTTCTGCTCATAAAAGGCTGCTGGGCACTGCAGCAGCAGCATCCGCGAGCGTGAAACGAGGTATGACCGAAAAGAGGCATTGGCTTGCACAGCCGCAGCGAAAGAAAACATTTGCTCCGGGATTCCCGCAGTGACCCATTATGCTCAGCTCTCCACTGGTTTGCTGTCACTCGCTCTCCAAATAGAGTATATCGACACTAGTTGACCCTAAGGGTCCCAAGTTCTAATTCCTGTCCCACAGCAACTTGCCTCAGCAGAACCTACTGGAGCTTTCGTAGCGCTGCGTCTGCCGAACCCTACAGCTGATGGTGACTCATTTGAAGGATATAGAAAGCACAATATGGGAAGCACCACAGTGTCTTCAGAGCAATAAAAGTAACCTGATTAGTTCCTGTCACTCTGTTTGGTACACAGGACCTACCGGGTCCATTCGACATACTAGTATCACAAGCAAATAAGTACCGAGAAGCTTTTGGCTTTCCATCGGCAACGTGAAGCATCCAGGAAATACACACAGCGGGAGGCAACTAAATAAACTAGGTGAAACGGTGCACACAGAAGCCTGAGTATCTCATGGCCTCCAGGAAGTTCGGGAAGCTTCCACAGCAGCAATTCCGTGCTCACAAATATAACCAACATTGTCCAACAAAGTGTACATTTATGGCAGAAAAGAAGCGAAATGGATGTGGCAACTTTGCGCGCACCACAAGCTTGTTGGCAGGCCACCACAACAGTGCACGTGCCACAGATAAGGACGCCTGCCGAGCTGTCATCACTGCACAGCAAATATATTACACTGCATAGAACACAAAAGAGCAACTGCACAGCACATAGTGAATTGCCTTCATCCATTTTACGGCAAACAACAGCTATAGCTTCTGAGCTCTAAACACCTAAAAAAGAGGCCCTCTGGTTTCACGCGCTTCCAAGGTGGATTCCCTTGGGGTAAGCTTCGAGACATCCTTTCTACTTCGTGTGTGCATGTGATACCGGTAGTACCACAGTACACGCACCCAAAAGCGTAGAACTGCGTAAGGAACTCCCTACCTCATCGCCATTATTGAACTGTAACTGGCTGCGGTCCGACGGTTTCTCCGCGCGGTGAAACCGACCGTTTCCCGCGTTTCGAATTGCCATTAGTCGTCGCCATTCGGTGCGCTTCGGCCCATTCTTCAAAGTCCTGAGGGACGGTTTTGCCGGTAGCCAGCATGTGGTCCTTGTACAGCGGCCACCCGCCTTCCTCGGCCAGTACTGTAAGCAGTGGACCTGGATGCTGACGGCGCCAAGCGAGCCACGCAATTGTAGGCTGTCGCGCTTGGATATACTCTGCGTATGTTTCTGGAATAGCTTTTTGGCCTGCAAAAGCAGCACGGTAGAGACGCCACCCTAGTGGATCGCTTAGGATGGTGTAACGAGGACCTGGATGTAGCTTCTTCCACGCCAACCATTCTCGCAGCGCTTTCTTGCGAGCACCAACTGAGTTCTGCCATTCCTCGAATTGCTCACAAGGCGAACCGCTGGTTGCCTCCTTCATAGCACTGTACAGCTTCCATCCTTCTGGATCCTGCAGCACTTCCAACATGGGTCCTCTGTTTTTTCTCCGCCAGAGTGCCCATTTCATGCTTGCTTCCTGGCGTCGACGTTGTGGTGAGTCCATCCACTCTTCATAAGACAACGGCACAGAAGCGCCTCCCAGTTGAAGCTTCTTTACATACAAGTCCCAGCCTTCGTGGTCCTTAAGGACTTCTGCCAGGGGCCCTGGGTGACGCCTTCTCCATGACTTCCACGAGGTAGCTTGATTGTTGCGTAGTTTGGAGCCTGGTGTGCGCAGCCACTCCTCATAAGTGGCAGGAAACGCCTCATCCCGTACTTGCGCAATGGCCTGCCTCAGAGCAAATACCTCAATCCGACGAGGGGCAGCGGACCTGGAAGAGGACCGCCATGCAGCCTGCGCATTTGCCAGTGACTCAGATGCTCCAGATTGCCATTCCTTGAACGTTGCCGGCAGAGACGTGCCGATAGCTTCTATGAAGTTGCAGAACAGTTTCCAGGCTGTTTCATCAGAGCCGAGCAATTGCATCAGCGGCTGTTGAGCTCGTTGCTCCCTAAACTGGACCCATTCTGTTGCTGCAACGATTGCGCGCTGCTGCGGCATCAGTAACCACTCTGCGTATGTGGCTGGTATCTCCACTCCCCTGGCACGCATGAGGGAGCAGTAAAGCTTCCATCCCTCCGCGTCCTTCAACACAGTGACAGGGTTGCCATGGTGTTCCTCACGCCACGCCGACCATGCTTTGGTTGCCTGCTCAAGAGCCTTGAATCCCTCATATGTTTCAGGAAGAGGCCTTTTGGGCTTGCTCATGGCAGCTCTATATAATTCCCAGCCCACAGGGCTCTGCAACAGTTCTGTCAGGTTCGCAGAAGGCTGTGCACCAAGCCAAGATAGCCAAGCCTCCATGGCAGCGCTTTGTTGCTTACCCTTTTGTTGGCCCGTGTTGGTTGCTTTTCCCTTTGATGTGCCGCTGCTTTTTCGAGTTTCAGACTCGCTACCGCCGGCGAGTTTGTCTTTTTTACCTGCGCTGCGTTGCTGTTGTTGAAGCCTTGCCCAGTCTTTGTAGGTCTTCGGGATCTCATCCGTGACGCCATTTTTCTGCTGTTGCTGTTCCAAATCATTTCTGTACAGCTGCCAGCCCTTAGGGTCAGCGAGCACACGAACTAGAGGGCCCGGATGTTCGGAGCGCCATGCATGCCAAGATGAATTCGCCTTCCGGTCCCTCCACTCCTCGTATGTCGGGTCTGCGTATTTCCCTGACGACTCCAGCATGCGCTTGTATAGCTGGTAGCCTTCGGGGTCCGCCAACACCTTCCGGAGTGCACCAGGATGTGCCCGCCTCCACGTAGTCCAGGACTCCATCGCCATTGCTTTGATGGTGTTGGGGTCCCGGCACCATTCTTCATGTGTTTCAGGAAGTTTGGCATCTTGTGACGCGCGTTTCGCTTTGTACAGAGCCCACCCTTCCGGGTCTGCTAGCACTTCGGTCAGCGGACCTGGGTGCTGCCGGCGCCACTGTACCCACGACTCATATGCCGTGCTTCGCCGTTGGTCTTGGTGCTGTAGCCACTCTTCGTATGTTGAAGGGATCGTGATACCTTTTTCTCGTTTCATCGCACAAAACAGCTCCCAGCCTTCGGGATCTGATAACACTTCACGCAGTGGCTTTGGATGGCAGCGTTTCCACTCTACCCAGCGCTGAGTGCATTTAGTGCTTTCAAGCCATTCTTCGTAGGTGCTGATGTCGGGCTTTGCTGTCCCGTTGTGCTGCAGCATTTCTCTGTAGAGACGCCATGCCTCGGGGTTCTTCAGAGCCTCCTCCAAAGGCATTCTGTGTTTTGAGCGCCAAGCACGCCATGCCCTTAGTGTGGCTGCTGCCTGTTCAGAGTTTCGCGGTTTGGATTCGGCCATTTTTGCCTCCACGTCCATCCTGTCAGTGAGCGTACTGCGTAATGCAGGCCTGACTCACAAAACGAGCTGAACAGTCGCGGCAAGCGCCCTGTAAAACAACGATCTAAAATGTGCACACAGATACGGGTTGCTGTGGTCAGTGGTGAAGGTTGTAACAACTGTAGCTACCACTGCCACATCCAGGGTTGATTGATGCTGTTCCTATAAGAGACACGATTCCTTTAATGAATTTTCAGAATAACCCAAATATTTTTAGCAACACAAAAAGATAATTGATCAGCAAAGAATCACGCAAGAAGCCCACGTGGTCGTGGCAAGCGTGTGGCATCCAGTCGGTGACCGGGGCAATGTACGAGTAGAACGACTCAAAAAGACGAGGTACTCTGGCTTGAAGGTGGGTCACACTGAAAACTCAAAGTAATCTCTCGGAAAATCAAGTCATATAAGGCCTGACAGCCACCAGACACCTCAGCTAGGTGGCCGACAAAAGACGCAGTGGCCACGGCTTAACTGAGCGAGGCACTGAAGTTGGAAACGGAGAACTCCAGCACCGACGAGACTGAAATGTTTGCGTAAGCGGTAAACTCAAATATTTGGGTGACCTTCTGCCAATCACCTGACAGCCATTGCTTGCTGACAGCAGCTGCGTTTGGCAGTTGCAACTGACAGCCTGCCCTCGTCTAGGGGACGGTGGCAGTGGCCCCGCCTGCAGCTGCAGCGGCCAGAGGCATGCAGCAACGGCAACTGGAGGACAGACTTACACGGGAAAAGCTCATGCGATTAATCATTCATTTGGTGTTAACTATGCGAATAAACCCACGTGGAGTGCACAATCGTGAATTATCTAGCTGTTATGGTTTAGTTGTCACACAGGTGGGGTGGAAGGCCTGTACGGGGCCACGGATGCTCATAGGTTCCACTCCAAATTTGAGCGTGACTTCCGCCTCAGGTGGTGTCTGAACTACACGAGGATATCTAAACTATGCACACAAAGGGAACACGATGGCTACAGACAACAAAGACTCAAAGCCCAAGCTAACCGTGCAGTGTTTCTGAGAGGGGGACTAGATTTGGAGTAGCACTGCGCTACTGTCCTTCATGCATGGAAGCAATATGCGCAGATTTGGAAACTGTTTTGCAAAGTGGTCAGTGGTATGCTGGTGTTCCTTGTGCGACCAGTGCCACGATTTGAGAGGAATGTATATTACATTGGATATCCTTAAGATACGCCGTTGTATGTAGTGCTCCGCTGCTAATTCACCTTAATTATTTAAGGAATTGCTCTTTCTGAAGAATCCATCTTGGTGTGTATTCAGTGCCCTAGTTTCTAACTCCACATACGGGTCCAGTTAAATCCCTTAACTGCTCCCTCTACGTTGCTGTCACACACACGAGTGGCTTCCTTGGAATACTGGTGGAGAGCCTGGTCTTCAAGTATTTCATGAGAGCAATAGATTGCCTAATGAATAATCAGGCACTTTATTTCTGGCACGAAGTACTGCTGTTCTGGGTCATGTCGGGGAGATGACGCCCAAAGTAGCTATAGCACAAGATACACGACCAGGGACCATGCGGGCCTGTTGGGTGCCAGTCACGCTTGTGAAGTGATTTTGTTTGTTTTAGTGATGAGCCCTTTATGCCCTGCCACAGGTTTACCGGTTTAGGAGAGCCTGTGCACTGAGGTTGCGGAAACTCCTCAACGCGCCATATCTGAGAAAACTGTGCACGCTACTACGTACACAAAATATTGCAGTATATGAGATATTTTGTTGTTTGTGTAGAGAAGTTTTAGCGCTTCTACCTATCGTTCATGAACCAGCCTATACTCAATTCATTATAGCGGGACACAGAAAGTATTCTGGGACAGCCTAGTCATGGAGTTTAGCTGCCTAGGAAGAAATGTACTCCCGTTCCTAATGAGACATGGTGCCTTTCAACTCGCCACCCAACCACCTCATTGTATTCCTATTTCTATACGGTGGCTTACGTGCTTTCCAGCAACGTTTCAGGCCTCAGGCCCCGCACGAACGTGCAGTGGTCATGCAGGACCCTATAGGTTGCCCCGAAGCGCGCACAAGGCCTGCTGAGCATTCGTGACGCCTTCCATATTTGAATGCTACATGCCATATATCATCTTTCTTATAATGCACGTAGCTCTGCTAGGCCCTTACGCATATCTCCTAAGCCTAGCAGTTTATGACAGCACTACCCCACCTCCAACAAAACTTGCACTTCATACATTATCAAGTCAAGTTTTAGATATGAAAGAACTGAGTACCACCCCCGTTCGTCGCTAAATGTGAAATGGCGTTGCTGCCCTAGTTTAGCGCGTAGCACCACAATGCGGCGCAGAAATGGTCTTCTGGGTCTCAAAATTCGCAGTATCTAGATTGAAGTTATAACCAGAAGTAACCACCATTCAGAGAAACTTGATCGTTGGGCCGTCAGACCCAGTGTGCGTTGAAAGTAGGCCTGCGATTTGGGGCTGTCAACAGCAGCTGGAGCTGGGTTGCTCACCACGCTCATGCAGGAAGAAGCAGACGCGTCGCTTCTGGGTTTGTTAGGATATTTCGACATCTAAAATGCATTAAATGCGTCTTTACTGCTCATTGTTAAGTATGAATAGACAAACGTAGAGTGAAGTATAAATAGGCACGTAGGAACCAAATTATACTTAGCTAACTGCATTCTTAGGGCTGCTCCGGAATTCAAGTTCCCTCGGACCCATCAGCACATTTCATGAACTTAGGTACCGATAGCGTGTAACCTCTCGGGATGAGCTAGCCAGCACTCTCCCTATGCCCTCATTGTCCAAACTGTTCTGGCGACTCTGTGAGCGCGCACAGAGTCACGTTAATCAAGCAAACACTCGCTGATTGAAGTGCGAAAAGAGGACGTACACTGACTGCAAACGGTGTGGCGTCAAGTGAGAATGGACAGCCACGTTTGGCTCAGCATCAAAAACGTGCCCGCCACCGCTAGATGAAATAAGCTCGTCCCTCATTATATGCAGTCCCTTTAGTGCTTCAGCTTTCAGCCTTTTGCTCGTTCCCTCCGAAAAGGTGATTTGAGCGGCTTTTTCCGTGCATGTTTGAGCTTTTGTCTGATTGTAGCTTCCGTCATTACACCTCCTACGCTGCTAGCCACCAAAGTGCTGCAGACTGATGTATACTGCATCTCAATGTACGCTTTATTTTTCCCCAGGCTCCTCTGATTCTCGTTTTCGTGGCTTCGGTTTAGTTATCTTTCTCACATTCTGGCTTCGTATGTCTGCTAACGCGTTCACAGGTCCAGTGGCGAGTGCGCTTATGTTAGCGGCACGAGCCCTCCGCTATTTTAATGAATCGTTTAAACAACTGCAACATATATTCTCCATTCTGTTGCAGCTACAACAGTAACTCCTGCAACCGCATTCACTTGTCGTCGTAGCTCATGGGGTATTTCGAATAGTCTCTTCGACACCAACACTTTTTAAGGCATGATGCAGCGTTTCTCTCGTATACGACAGTAGCGATAACTTCCATCACCTGCGCACTGAAGGAGAATGCAGCTTTGCCGAGACTTAATTTACGAAATATTCCATGGAATATAGCCACTGTCAATGCAGAGCCTACGACTTTCTTTCAGGAGCCGAGTACTCAATTCCTTATTTTTAATGCTTAGCAAAGTACCACAAAGGCACAGGGGTTTAAGATGTGTTAAATTTCCACATCTTCCTCCTGACAAGGAGCACTACACCGTTAACCATGCCGGTGAACTGCAGCAAATGCTCAAACGTAAACGCGTAGCGCGCCAACTCTCCCTGCGTTATTCTTGTGCTGCTGTACCCAACAACAATGTGCAGCTTCTGTATTGTATTATCAACGGGAATCGGGTTATACTGAGAATCAATTCACGGGCCTTGGCGGCTTCTCACACTCCGCGCACCAGAACGCGTGCGGAGTCTGCTTCGGAAAGCCAACTGCGAACGAGCGCTGACTCCGCCCACGTTGCCAAGTAATAAACTTTCTTTGCGTGTGCGCTTTATTTTGAGTAACTATTCTATGAATTGTGGTCGTTGCACTGTGATTGTCCCTTGATCAGGCGAGGGGGAGGCCTTCATGAACTTAGCAGTGCCTCCAGCTATTTGGGGTAGTTCCGCTGTATGCTGCGGCAGAAAATTCTGAATCTGCTGACTTGTTATTGCACAATCCACAGACTACGGCATGCCCCGTACCCGGAGGGTGCATTGTCTGCAGTACTCCTCGTGAGCAGCTGCCCCACGCATACCTACCTCCTATTTCACGCCCGATTTCCCTTGGTGTGCTAAACTGCCCGGTCGATGAATCAGCAGCTTGATTGGTACACAGTGACATTTGTTCTGGTTCTATATACTGTTTCAGATCTTGTGAGACTCACTTCCGGCTTTCTGCAGTGGAAAGCGCGAATCATTATGAGAAAGGTGCCCGGAGAGAAGCGGCTTATTGTCAGCTGCAAGCATCTCGACTGGTTTCGCATTTTCGCAAGAGCGCGCAATTGGTGTTTGGCGCCAGCGCACATGAGCGGGAAGGAAAATGGTCCTTTGCAACACAGGAACTTCGCGGTTTCCTACGCCATGGATTTCTTGAAAATCATTGCCACTAGATGTCCTAGCCGATACAGCCACTGTAAACAAATCGGCCATGAAATGCTTGTCAGTTTTTCATTTCTCCCTGAACCCTGTCCGCGGTGAAAAGGTGTGCCAGACGGCTTGCAGCACCGTAGCCTAGGCAAGACAACATTTTGCACGGAGGTGAAAATGGTCTGCAGGCTAGCGCTGGTGGCACTGGGTGTTAGCTCCTGTGGTGCGCCTTCATTGAAGGCCACTTCGAGAAGAAAATCACCTTAGTGGGCATATTTAATATGACATGAAAATGCGCAGAGCTTTGACTGGGCCTCCTCTAAGCGTCTACCGGAGTAATGCAGATGCAGCCGAGAAGGTAAAACGGGTTGTCATGAGGCACGAGGCGCTTCTACTCTTATGCTGCGAAAGACCACGCGGAACGGGTTCCAAAAGATGCGATTTCCCCTGAACTACAGAAATTGAGCACCTAAGACAGAATTGTCTCTTATTTTCATACCGACTTCTAGGTAAAGGCTCTCCTTTCTTCCTTCTAAGCTTATCGTCGCTCGTCCCTTTTGCGCTACTAAGGGAGGCTACTGCTGGTGCCTACCCCTTTCTTGTGATCGTCTTTTGAACATTCCTTAGTTGTTGCGATGTATATCATTGCCAATCTGAAAATCCCTGTTTAGGATCAGTTTGCCACTTCTAGCAAAGTCCTCGAAACAATTATAGCGGCGTCCACCAATTGTTTTCGCTGCAGAGCGCACTACAACAAAATGTCTTGAAAATTTTATCGTAGCATTTAGTACACAATTTTACAGTTGCTGCTCGTTTCTGCCGACGCCCACAGTGCGAATGCGATCATCTATCCCCAATGGAATCGTAGCTAGCGCTGAAATATATTACGAAACAATACTGTGAAATGCTGTGTTACATTGTAAGTAGATACTACAGGCTATTATTTATCTAAAGGGAACTAATACAGGTGTACTGGCTGACATTATCTACTCATCCACGGGCCGTTGTTGATCGAGTCAGTCACGGATCGACGCGTATGCAGGGCTTTTGAGCATGCTGAGCATGCATTTTGTGCTTTTTTGTAGGGCCAGGCAGACGTTGTTCATTTTTCCGAACACATTTCTTGCACTTATTTCGATATCGACATCTTGGATGGCGTCACGTTAAGAGGGTGACGGCAAGTCTATTCGAAGGGGTCAAGCCAAGGCAGTGTTTACTGAACTGCTTTTATGTCACTGCTTCTGCCCTTACAGTCTCGCTTTTTTCCCCCGTAATGACGGCTTGACTGTGTTGTAAGGCCTAGCGGGCTTTTACTGACTAGAGTGTGACCACACCAGCAAGTGCACTAGGGGACATTCGGTCCTCAAGGTTCTTGCCCTGACTTCCCTAGGTAGCGGCTCGCTATGCTGCGGTTGCACTTGAGCCAAAATGTGCATTTCGGCAGCGTTTACCTGGGGGATTCTGCTGCTTAGCATCGCTAGTCTGACGGACGCATATCCTCCTGCACAAACCCTTCAACAAGAACATCCCTCGTTTGGTAGGCTACCCCACCTCTATGTGTTGGGCTCTCTGTCAGAATTAATGGGCGCTACAGAACACAGGCCTGGCGTAGAATGCCATGGCGTATGAGCAGGATCTGTCTTCAAAGGATGGCCGTTCTTGTTCTGTGGCTAGCACTTCGACAGAGCATATATAGTTGGTAGTAGCTTACACTTTTCTTTTTTCAGGGAGATGCACCGCAGACGACATAGGGGGAGCTACGAATACGAGAAATACAAGCTTTCTACAGGATGATGCTTCATCTGCGTCGGATGAGGAATGCATGTTGCTTTTGTCTGAGCACGACAGCCTCTTCGCGAATGCGCTGAGTAACAAATCGAATCAAGAAGAAGGCACAGGTGCGCTCGATGTCAGTCACAAGCTGTGGGACTATATGAGGCACCTGCTCGCTCATAGAGCCCTTGGACTTGTCGTTATGGCTAGTTTATGAGGTCAACCCCAGTGAAGCTCTAGGAGTTTTCTCCACACAAATATGGGCGTCTCTTTTCGCAGGTATACGCCTCACTAGCGCGTCCACCTCAGAAGATGTCATTTTAGCGGCGACGGAGATGATAAGGCAAAGATGCACGGAGTGCACAGCCTGCACACTGAGAAATTTCAAGAAGCACTTGGAAATGTTCAGCAATGCGGCAAAAGAATCAACAGTCGTTGTTTTGGGCTTAGGGCTCCATGTGCATGCCTTTTCAAAGGTTAGTAGCGTACATTCACCAATAGCTGTTGCACCAGAAAGGAAAATGCTGCATTGTGCTACGGCCTGCTTTCCCGGGGTTGCGTTCTTTCATTGGGGCGGAGGCACGAACAACAGGGAATTTATTCGTCGCCGTTGGTGAGGTGGCCCTGCGTTGTATGTTTCAGATGGCTAAGAACGTCGTGGTGGTGGAAACTGACTACAGCTTTTGCAGATCTTTCCTTCGCTCGAAAGCAGGCTCATGCGTTATGCAGGCAAACGTACACATATACTGCACGCGTCCCAACTCGTCATTGGAGGATGAAACTGGATCAAGGGGAGTGCAACAGCACTTTTATGCAGCTCAGGAGCTTATTAGAGACGTGAGACAGGAGCTTTTGGCTCCCTAGGAATGTTCACAGGGCAACTGGAGTTACCTTTTCCCTCGCATTGTGCAATGCTTGTTCGCATTGGGACAAATATCTGCCAGATGCAGTCTCATATTTTGTCTGGTGAGCTTTGCATTTTGTTTTCAGCTTATTAAGCAGCAATTTGGGGACGTCCCCGCAAGTACTTTGGCAGTCCTTGGCAGCTTTCCAGTGGCGAAGCTATTACTGATGCAGGACTTCCTTGACCAGTCGAGCGTAATTTTAGCTCGGAGCCGCATGTGCGCAGAAGGCCTCGATGCCGTAAATAAGTCAATGAGGGCGTTGACATCCTTCGATCTCAGGCACTGTTCGTCATCCGATAATGTAAGATTGGGGTCTCTGGAATCCAGTTTCTTTGGCAAATCATGCCACTTGTAAGACTCCACGGTGGATGAGCAAAAAGTAGTTCACGAACGCAGTAGACACTTAGCTTTTCTGGTCGTCAGATTTGTGTTGTTCAGACGGAAAGTATCATATTCCTGCAAAGACTGTTTAGCCCTCCAATGCGCGAACAACCCTGGACAAATTATTTGACTGAAGAATGGGAGTTAAAGGACAACAACTCTCCCATAGCACTTGTTAACTCTGTCCGAGCAGCAACACAGTGGGTTACATCTGATGGAGGTTTTGATCGTTGGAAACGTTCAGCGCTACAGAAGTTCTTGGATGTTCACGTCTTAGCGTCGATGACAGGCTCAGACAGTGATTGGGGGAATATTAAGCTGGCGTTGGAGAAATTGTTAGAAAGAGCTGCCAAGGAGCAGAAGGCTGGCGTTGTGCTAGTAAGAACAGTAGTGCCCAAACGTCAGAAGCTTCTAGAGTAGGTGCATTTCTCAGCAGAGCCATTGCATCGATCTCCAAGTACAAAGTGCATAGATGGCTAACCACTACTGTGCGACCTGTTTTTAGGAGGAAATAAAAGATTCTGCCCTACAGCTTGCCCGGAAAGCTGCCTTGAGGTCGGGATTTAAGGAATACCTTGAGCTCCTGCAGGATGGTCTGGCCGAAAGGCATGGCGCAAGCGAGCCGTTTATTCACGCGCTTATTTGCGAACTTATAACCGAAACGGAACGATATATCGCATCGCGTAAGCCCACAAAAGCTTCCAAGGAGGTTGATGCAGACGCGTAGAATTATGGGTTCTCAAGTCGGCCAAGCCGAGAGACAGAGCATATTGCAAGTGCTGTTCTGTGCTGGTTTTGATGAGCCCATGTTTCAGCAGGTATTTTGGAAAAAGTGAAGGACGCAATTGAAGAAGCCTGCGAACTGAGTGAGAGCACACCCAAACTACTATTACCAGCACTACGTCTGATCCGCGAAGGCATGGGGAGCGAGGAAAGCATGGGCCACTGTCTTCGCATCCTTCTCAAGTTGAAGGAAATTGATCCAGGTGCTGATTTGTCAGAGTTTCTACAGGATGCGGAGCAGTGAAGTACATTTGTCTCTGGTCTTTTTTTCAGCGGGTGACTGTGGAGCAGTGTCGCTCAAAAACTCATTCACCACAACGTCGGGCCAAAATGCGTTGAATGAGCTCTGCGCTGTGATTTTTGTTCTATGTCATTTTATTTGGATGCATGTGGCAACCCATCTGTGATATTAGCGGCTGAGTAGAATTTGGAGGTTCTGATTGCTCATTAGTTGCACAGTTACTCAAGGGGTGGCATTTATTAGATAGCGCTCTCGTAGGTTTCTGTGCTTCACATTTGAGGTGAGGAACCGTCAGCCTTACACTACTCGTTGTCTGTTCATCAGCACTCGTATCTTTTCACGTAACTAGCAGCAGAAGAGTGTGGGCTCTGCCGTTTACCCTGTAGTTCGGAAAAGAGAATGGCGAAGGACAGGAGTGATTCGATTGCTTGCCTACTGGCCCTTGCTTTGCCTAAAGTGCTCCGAACCTCCTTTTAGCTTTCGTGAGGGTTTAGTGATTCCGTCGGTGCGCATTTCGCCTGTCTGAAGCGTAGGAATAGGTAGCTGCCAGGATTGATCAAACAGCAACTGCTGCACAGTGCAGCTATGGCGGCAGTCCTACGGCTTTGTTTTGGCCCAACCGTTTCCAGAAGTAAGTTGTGGGCGTTGACTATAGAAGGGGCTTCCAGGACTAGTACGCTTACCCGAAAACAGAATTTGGGGGGGCTGCTGCAGTCGTGGCTTCTACCATGGAGGTCCAAGTATTTGCGTGCTACTCCGGGGAGCCGCGCTTTGAAAGTGATCGCATTGGAACAGTAGAGGACGTTTACAGCTTATTCCAGCCAAACAGAAGTAACTTGCAAAGGCTGCACGGTAGGGTTGTAACGGCCGGACGTTGAAACACAAGCGAGAGCTTGTGCTCCCCAGACTCATGTGTGCTCGTTTCCCTTTTGCGGGGAGAACCTCGTTTGGCTTGGCGTTTAGGAGGTTCGGCCGTCTGGCAGGTGAGATGTAAGGAGCACATCGTGCCGTTTGCTATGTACAGTTGCAAGGCGTGATCCGCTATGGGCGGAAGTATTTAATTGCTCGCGCGGATGCTGATGCTCGCCTGAAATATTAAGCACCTCGCAGCGAACAGAATCGTTCACTGATGCCTGCATGCATACGTGAGTACTACAACGCCTTGCCCGTATTTTTGAAGGATGAGCACCACACCAGGTCGAACTGAGGCAACCCAAAACCGTGGGACGACACGCACAATGGCAATGAAGCAGCAACTGCCCACCGGGTCATGTTTTGCGGAAGCATTTTCGTGTGCATCTCACGCCGTTGGTTGACCAGTGCGCCACCACGTGCAGATATGTAGTTCTTTGTTGCTGTAGAGTCCCAATGACGTTTCTGGCTTAATATGTACAGTACCAGCAATACTGCTCTATCGATGCCCAATTAGAGAATTCCCTCATATGCCATATTGCGTTTTGGCGCTGTCCAACAGCCTTGCTGACTGTGAGCCCAGCTAAAGGCTTGGAAACATACAATCAGCGCTGCACAAGAGGAGTGCCCACCTTGAATTCCACGCCCGTCGAGTACCGCCCACGCACGCCGAGTACTATCCACGTCCGCCAAGTACTGCGAAGTCGATAGGTACAATCCTCGCAAGTAGCACCGAAGGCGCCGAACTGCCACAGTTATGGGGCGATTGTTTTGAAGCTTCCAACATGCTGGAAGGCTTGCTGCACCGTTGGTCTGTGGAGTGACGGGTGCAGACGCTAGTTGTACTGACTTGACCTATCAGGCAAAATGTGAGAAGAGAGTTATGCACTTCCACTTGCGTGAAAGCAACGTTTGTACCTGTCCACGAAATTAATTGACTGGAGTCAAATCAAAAACAACTTCAAAGCAGCTTTGGACACCTAGTGCCTTCAACCCAGGCCCCAAAAATGTCTCAAACCCAGGCCCCAGCAGAAAGCTCTTCTGTGGAGCTTTTGGAATGCCAATACAATCATTTTGTTGATAGACAGTCCGCATGAGTGAGCTGTCTAGGCAACAGATAACTGGGGGAACTAAAGCCGGAGTTCACGGCATGGGGCTGCAGACCAAATCAACGGCCACCACTGCTGCAATGCATGTAGTTGAGAATTTTTCATTATAGAACTCCATTCAGCACATCCAATCACTAACTCGTCTTCCCGTAAGCTTTTATGAGGACGCTGCAATAGCACGCAAAATGCACCACAGTGAGGTGAATTTTACGTTCCCGGGCCCTTAGTGTTCGCATTTACGGACGGATCAAATATAGTGCATTGTCACTCCATACAAGCCACTCCAAGCAACGAGTCGTGAAGCGCGACCTGAACGAGGGACGCAAAACAGCAAAAATGGCCATTGCACAGTCTTCTTACCTGCCTGGAACCATAGTCACTCCAACTGAAGTAACTACAGCAACCTCCGCGCATGGGCTAATATACCACGGCAACATCTTCGGAAGACAAATATTTTGCGGTAGTGCCACGAAGTTGCTGTCCAACCTCCCTGAGTCGGATGCACTCGGTGCGCTTGGACCTTTTTCTCCTGCAATCCTCTGTTTGCACTCCTCGACAGCGGCAGCATAGTTGTTCACAATAGAAGAGGGAAATGTTCCATCTGGCCCAAAAAGAATGGACAGGATGAAGACCGACTCGTTGTATGAGCTGATGATGCAGTAGTCGGCGAGGCGTCGGAAGCTTGCCGACTTTTTTACCTTTGCTTTTGAGCTCTCCTACAATTAATCAGGCGGGAACGCATAAAGCCCCATTATGTACTGAGCAAATTGTTGGTACCTGACAGCTTTTACTACACTGTAAGAACGTAAATCACACCCATACGGGTCTTCTGGATAGGGAATCGGTGACCTCACCCCTATTGACAGCAGCGCCTGCGCGACGTCCCAGATGGCCCACGCTAGGGCCGGCGTGAGCCCAGGATATAGATTTCGAAATTGCCAGATGAGCCGGTCAAGCTGCGCCAGCTTACGACGCGGGGATGAGACAGACTCTAGGAAGCGATACCACTGTGCAGCGAGCCTGAAGGGATCAGTGTGCATATTACGCAAGGGCACAGTATGTCGTAAGCAGCCAAAAAGCCACAAAAAGCACCCCAAACGTTCCCATCAGACAAGAAATCTCTTTTTTAAAAATTCAGAAGTCAGTGGCTGCGGAAAGCTCCAGAGCGTATGTGAGGGGTAGGAGCTGGGCAGCTACATACCAGTGAGTCTTAAAGGTGAGCTTGATGATGGAATTTACAACTACTCTCTCGCTCTTTTCCAGTAAGTGCCATTTCTTCCTCAGCATCTGAAGCAACGTACGTTTTTTAATGCGGTGCAAAATCTGATGGGCTCGGGCATCTGCTCAAAGACACAATTTCAATGATAGCAACAAGCAAATGAACAAGTAATCAGCGCGCAAGATAAGCACCTGCAGCTCCTTGTACAACGTGGTTGCTCTGAGTAAAGATCCTCATTTAACTAAATATTACTTGTGAAGGCCACCCAGTTACCTGTGTCTTCACTCTCTTCAGCAGACTGCCGCTGCGCATGTTCCAATTCCCCCGATTCACTTGACAGGCTGTTTGTGGGCGATTGTTCGCGAGATTCGTTTGATTCCATTTCATCCAGGCTCACGACAAGATCTTCTAAGATCTTTTCGACTGCTAATGCACGCTGCCGCTGCTTGTCCGTCCAAGTGAAGTGGCAAACGCAACAGGAGCCGCTCCGTGGGATTTGCAGCACCTGAGAAACTGCTTCCGGTGAAACCAGCGCGCTTGTTTTTCCAAAACGGAGACCCGAAATAACCTTACTTAAAGCGGGAGTTTCAGAAGATACCATGGAGCTCAGAGATTGCATAAAATTGCCCTGATGTACTGCTGATTCAGAAATAGAGCAAGCAAGTTCACTAGGCGAAGATTCCATACGAACACACAACTTATCTTCCGGCAGCTCGGTGAGCAAGCGAGCCCATATTGTGTACGGTGTGATGCTGCACGAGCCTTCTTGG
Source organism: Eimeria tenella (assembly GCF_000499545.2). Taxonomy (NCBI): domain Eukaryota; phylum Apicomplexa; class Conoidasida; order Eucoccidiorida; family Eimeriidae; genus Eimeria; species Eimeria tenella. Next base: position 44,279 of record NW_013545877.1, read on the forward strand.
CCGTGGCTCTCTGACAACAGTTTTGAGGGGCCGCTTCGTGCTTCAGAGTGGAGCTTCTGCGGCGCCAGAGACTGCCGCCACGTGTCGGCTCCCCTCTCGTCTGGTATGGGCGAGTCTGAAGTAGTTTCGGCCGCCGAAGTCGACTCTGCTTCCTCAAGCATCGGCCTAGCCTCCTCTTGAAGCTCCAGAAGAGCCCCGCCAAAGTCGTCTTCGCAGCCCGTTTCGTCGGCGCTTCTCACAAACGCATCAGCACTTCAGGAAAAGTGCTGGGATGACAATGGGGTGCTCAGACATGAGCAGTGAGATCCCCGCCGCAATCAACATTCTCAGTTCCGAAATATGTTCCCTATCTAATTCCATATGATGATATGCAACAAAGGGTATGTCTTACTGGACATATATGACGCCCACCCGGCAACTAGGGCAGCGAAAACCTCGTGAGAAGTCGACTGGCGCAACGCATCTGAAAAGATGGCCACAGGGTCAAACGTACCGAAGAGGACGAACTCGCTAAGTGAGAAGTCTCAAATGCACTCCAGAGCCCTTTCCTACGCTCAGTTCTCACCTCTCGCACATACACCTGAAGTCCTTTGCCCCCTCAAGCAGTTGACGACGGTATGAGGTGTTGCGTAACATGTCATCCTCTGACAAATAAGTCAACGTCACTTCATCTCCAGCCCTGTGGAGAATCAAGCGAATATCCAGACGCATACGCTGAGTGTATCATGCCGGGACGATAAAGGCACTGAGACCTAGCGCTGGCTGAAGGCCTGGCAACGCGGCAACGCGCCAAGAACGCTGCGGGAGGGGAGTTGGAACATTGCGCTGGTCCGATGAACGGCAACGCGACAACGCAGCAACTCCCCGCCCGCAGCGTTCTACGCATTTCCTTGTCACTTGCTTCTGACGCGTCCCATCCACATCATAGCTTAGTCAGTAATAATGCAATAGGTGAAAGAGCAATATGAGGTGCGGAGCCTTACTTATGTTTCGGCTCACCGAATTTCGGCTCGGGGAAAAAATCGAAAGTTTGAATCGTTATCCGTGCACCATAGAGCATTCGCAATGCATGAGTGCGAACAAAAAGAAGGCATGAAATAAATGGCGTATCCTTCAGGGGACTGGTGATGCTCAAAGCAGTTATGCAGCCACACCTGTGGACAAAGGCGGCAGTGTTTGCTCGACACGCCTGTCAGTCCAGCACACGTCTTTGCTGATGATACAATTGCAGCAGCGCCTTACTTGAATCATTATCTCCATGTCTATATCTTTGACTATTCCACGAAGACCCATGTAGTCGACAAGAGCGATCGCTGCGAGTGGCACCCGGACACATAGGAGCGGCTGTGGCAGCTGCAAGCACTACAACTCGTCGTATCTATACGAGGTCCGCAAACCTGTGAAACGTACCTTCTGGGCTTGGCTGCACCGCTTCTGGTATAAAGAGAATGCGGAGGAGGTCCCATTGACGCCGCGTTATAGTCTGGAGGCCGTCAACCGAAGGGTCACTTTCAACTAAAACTGAATTCAGTGCGCACCAGTACCTAAGCAAACAGCATCATATTCGCCCCGGCACTGTACTTGGACAGTGGCAGCTGCCTCAAACCATCAGCTTCTATCCAGTCTGTGCAATTTTGATGTGACAGTGAACAGAAGTGATAATGTAGAATGCTGACTATGTGGATTGCTCACCAGATTGCTGGATGGGTGAACGATCGCTTTTCACATAGCTCAGTCAGCTTTCTACAGGCAGAGTTTTCCGGGTCAAGGCGAACTGCATGCAGCGGCGGCTCTTCAAGGATGAGCTCGCCAACCTTGAACGACCTCGTCGCACGCAGCGTGCGGCCCTTGACCGGGTCAATAGAACACACAAGCTTGCCCTCGTGTCTTTCATTGCAGTAGGCGTTGATAAGTGCTATAGACGCCTCAGGAGAAGGCACAGAAGGATACATTGTTGATACGAAATCGCCTCAGTCATGCTTTACCACACGTCGCCGTGAGTTTGTTCAGACACTCAGCTCGCAGCTGCTCCAACTAGCCCTCAGAGGGTCTAAGGAACGTGGACGCTAATCAGTGCATTTCCATACACCTATGCACTGCTAAAGCGAAATAGACTATTGTTTCTCAATTAATCAGAAAACCCTTGACAAAGAAAGAACACGATGGCAACTTGTGGGGCTGAGTGATAAATGCAGATTGCTGGGGGCCCCTGACAGACTGCTTAAATGCGTCCCTCCTGACAGGTTACTTGAATTCGTTCCTTCCTGTAGTTTTGTTGTTTCGACAATGATTCCAAAATGGACGCCCTAGGACATGAAACTTGCCAAATTGCTTTCTGTCAACAATGTACCTCCGTGTGGTCCTCGGCTGATGGCACTTGAGAGACAGCATCAGGAGATCTGGTGAATGCAGTGAACACTGCGCTGTGCAAAGCATTTCATCATCAGTCCTCGTGCAAAATGTTTTTGTTTAGCGAGCCTAACAAGGCTTTAACGTGTTCAGTCGGCGAACTTTGGCTTAGACGTGAATTTTAAGCACGTCAGGTTTCAACGCCAACGGGAGATTTGAAAATGATACCGCACCCTACATGCGTACAGAAGGGCATCATACTTATTTTTTCTGGCCCGCCAGGGTCTGGTAAAGGAACCTATGGGAAGATTTTAGCGAGGCGATGGGGCATGCGTCATGTTTCGTTGGGCGACTTGATCCGCCAAAAACTCTCGAACTGCACTCTCAGCAACGACTCAGAGGCTCGTGTTAGTTGCGGTTTGCTCATTCAAGATACACTGGCTTCAGAGATATGTAAGGATTACATTTCCAGCCACCCAGAAAGGCAGTCCTGGATCCTGGACGGTTTTCCCAGGACTCTCCAGCAAGTCGAACTGCTGCGCGGCTTCGCAACTCCTCATGCCTGCATCAATTTTATTGTGCCAAGGCATATTCTTTTGAAGAAGCTCCTGGGAAGAAGAATATGCAGTAGTTGTGGGGGATGTTTCAACGTTGCCAACATATGTGACGAACCGTACGACATGCCTCCCATACTGCCGACGAAGGAATGCAGACACTGCAAGGGAAACGCTCCATTAACCACGCGCAGTGACGACACAGAAGAGGCAATACGGAACAGGCTCGATTTTTACGAGCAGCTCACGCGACCAATGCTAGGTCAATTTGAGGCGGAAGGCATACTTCTGAACTTCGAAGTTATAAAAGGTACTAGAGATATTGCAAGGCTCGAAGATGCACTTATCTCGTTCCTCAACAAGAAGCATGGTGTTAAAGCTAACCGCTTTGGGCTCCACTCCGGTGGCGGCAATGAGACAAGTTGATGCACGGAGTTCGCCCATTGATGTAAACTGTTTGATCTCCCGACTCGGACGTTCGTCACTATTTCTGAATGGTCGAAGTGTATCTGGGTGATACGTTAATTTGAAACTCCGCTTTTCGCCGTCTGCTAGGCGAAAACAATGAAAGTCTGCGTCAGCTTGCTGTTGACTGTACAAACAGCTCTGCCTCCTACTGAGGCGGGCACTGCATCCAATGCGTGCAATGGTTTGAGTCCTCCTGAAATATTCATTTGCATGCTCGTTTGAGCCCCATATGAAAATGCGTTTCTGGATTCTTGCGGTTGCTGGTCTACCGCTCATTGTGTCAGATACTACCGAAATTTCACAGCGTTCACGCAGAATCCAGTCGGCTCACCAGGCCAGCTTTCGACACCTGATTGAAAATGACGGTCTGCTAGAGTCCCCTCGGTTCGTTTTGCCAGATACTACAGGTGTAGGTGAAAAGGCGGAACCGGAAGGTATAGAGATGCAGCACCCATTCCGAGAACTTCAGCAGTGTTGCTCAATTCGTGCACCTTCAGGGCCGAAAATGCCGAAGTTTGTTGAGGGTAACTACCATGGGTCCCAACTCTGGCAATATATGCGTTTAAAGACTTTGGTTTCAAGTTCCCAAAGAGGAGTATGACGATTTCAAGAAATCGGTAAGGACTGCAAAGCCAATGTCGAACCCACTTGCACGAATGGACATCACCAGGTCCGAGCATTGACAAAACTCCTGAAGCCTGAAAGTGTTGACACACTCAAGCGGCTTACGTCGGCGATTTTAAGTGACTCCAAGCGGGAGGCAGACGTCAGGACATATGGCGTGCCTCCGGAAAAGCTCCCAGTGAGTACCAGACATCTACAGTCGCACGCAACGTAAAGTACAGCCAGGTCACACGGCTGTGCAGACCGCTGCTGCGCTCCCTCTCCCGAGCTCGGACAGTGAAGGCCAACTCAGGGCAGGCGGGTCCTGGGTGCAGCAATTTTCTGAAATCGCTGCAGTGCCGCGGTTACAGCAGACTACTCCATTTTCTCAGCAGTACCAGTTGCAGCAACCACATGCAGGAATATCCCAAGTCTTAACGCCTTCCGAGACTCTTCCCTTTTACTATAATAGCAATCCAACACTGCAGGTACAGGTTTTTACCCAGTCTCACATTGAGAAACCGTTTTACCCTTCTTGCTTGTACAGGATCCTAGCTTTAGGCCGCTTTCGATACCTGGGAACCAACCTACCTCCTACTTACCATTGACACCTCAGTGGGCGTACCCATTGGATCCGTGAGTTTGCCATAGTGCTTTTGTGATTGCCACCGTGTGTGCACTGGTGAATGCTGCAGACCTGTGGAGTTTTATAGCCCTCTTCAGCTGCCTGTCACCGACTGAATTCGCATCACCACGTTTGTTGAAGACGGTGTTAATATGATTTCCCTATGTCCGCAGAAAATTAACTATCAGTGCACACTGTTCATTAATACGACTGCAGGCACTTAGGAAAGGCGTCTCGTAGTTGATACATTCATATAAATTGCTCAGACTGCCCAGTGTCCCAGCTGCAGCGAGAGTAGGCGCCGAGACGTTGCTGTGGTTACACGCTGGAGTGTGAGACTCCAGAAGACGCGACCTACATTTTTTATCTTAAGAGGTGTATAATCGCGGGGCTCTTAGGTACTTCCTACTGACGTTGTCACTGGCAAGTTGTCTAATGCCTCTGCATTCCGACAAACCACAACTGCAGCTGTGACGTACTTGAGGTGCTGAAACGCCTTCGGCGGGTAGAAGTATCTTCTTACTTGCCACAACAAACGCAACTGTCTCTAACTGCCTTCACTTTTCTGGAGTTGCACCTGTACTCTTCCTGGTTTTCACTGCTTCCGGCCACACAGCGGAGGAGCTTTGCAGTTGACCTGCAGGCTATTCAGATATTCCGAAGTTATGCAGGGGCATAATAAGCTTACATGCCTGAGAAGAGCCTTGGGCTGGTGGTTAATTGTAGGCTTGAGCTCACTTCCTTGCAGCAGCGCGCCGGCATGTCCTATGTACGTCGCCTTTGCCGTCGTGGACCACTGGCACTTTCGCAGCCATCTTTGCTCTGTATTGCAATAAAGCCTCAATATTGTGTATTGTACTTTAATAAAGCAGGGTAAAACTGATGAACTAAGACACGGAGCACCTTAAGCTGGCCTAAACGCGCCATTCGCAGCATTCGTCGTTGTTACGTGAAATGGAGCAATTGATGGCGAAGATCAGCTGCTAAATGATCACAGAAACTGTTGTGTGTGAATTCTTCCCAAATTAGGGTAAATGGACACACGCTGATGCAGCCCTTATGTAGAAGCGATTTCACGGCAAAAAAACGATGCTGACCATGCTCCAGGAATCCTGAGAGCGTAGCAAGAAGAAAGGCGCCAAGATTGGCTTTGGTTCCTGCGCAGTGGTTTGTATAAGTATTGGCTTGGTGTCTTCAAAGTTTAAAATGTTGATTTTTGCTCTTCTTCCCTTGAAATTGAGCCTTCATCCTGCCCGCGCAAACCGGGCGGGCAGAAAATGTAAAAGTTGCATCCAAATGAAATTCAGATGAAATTTTTGGGTTTATGTGCATTTTAAGCATTCTTAACAAGACATGCGTTGATATTTCGACGGTTACTTTCATTTTATTTGCTGTGGCCGTCACGGGGCAGCACTGGGGACTCACTACGTCTCCAGAGCTTCCACGGAATACGCGTCTGGCTGGCGGCAGCGGGGAGGCCAAACGCATATATGGAGCGTCCAATTGTTTTTAAAAATTAATTTTAATGATGGGAAAGTTTCAGGGTTGTTCAAGCGAATTTAGCCGCCCTCAACATCATAAGGATAAATATGCAATGCTAATCAGCTACGTCAACGACGGAATGCCCAACTTCCAGAATGCCGCTAAGAGAGGCTGAGGTTACTCCAGCGCGCTTTATGGTGGAGAAAGTAAATAGCTGAGGTGAATCTAGAAGACTCAAGACGATTAGTATCGCCGGCTTTCGGCGGGGCAAATGCGGCGTCAAAAAGGATACTTTTCGGCGCTCAAAGTGGAATACTTGCGGCGAACGGCGCTTTTTCATTTCCCTAGACATTATTTCTTTGGCCAGATTTTTCTTATGCGCCCTACGTTCATGGCCTGCTATTGCTTTTTATGCGCGCCCTTAGGCATTCCCACTTTCGACGGGAAGCACCGTCTGTGCGAGCTCCCCGTAACCCTTAAGTCCTTTCTGCAGGCCCCTCCCTCACAAAGCCATGTCACGGTAGGGGAGCCAGAAGTGAACTTCTCCTCTTAGTACCTGCAGGCCCTGCGGCTCCCTATCTGTCGCGATGTGGGAACCTGCGCAAACTGGACGGGCCAACTCTCCGGGGCTGCCACTAGGAGAGCACAGCGATGTTTTCCCGATGCGAACAACTGGTTCAGGGAGCAGTACGCCGTGTCGATCTTCCCCAGCCTCCCAGACACCTGGATCGTCAAGGTTTGCTGTGGCTTATCGCTCATTTAAGCAGTGGGTTGAAGGCCTTCTCGTTTCTGGCCTCAACCCTACAGTCAATCACGTGTCAAAGGCAACTCCAAGAAAAACAGCGTCCTCTCCTTCTGGGTGCATACCGACAGCATCCGCTAAGGCGAAGAGAAATGGCAAGAACGTTACATCAGAGCCAAGTCATTCCTGTTGTTCGGTGACGCCACTGAGTCGCAGTCACTCACCAGAGGTAGGGACCCCTCCTATCGCTCCTCCCGGCTCTCTTTCTGAAAGCTCTCGCCATTATAGCAACGGGATAAACTACCAGACAGCACCCGCCAGCCTTTCACCACGGTGGCCACTATGTGGGACTCACCTTGCGGAAGGACACCAAGATTGCAGCGCCGATCCTTCGCTTCCTCAGGGAGCACTGGCAAATTTTGCAAAGGAAAGAATACAAAGTTTTAAACTTGACCACATTCCTGAAGATGCACTTGAGAGTCAGCATCTAACGGTAACAAACAGCGCGCATTGTCATTCTGTTCAGTCTGAAGATAGGGGTTCAAGGGATGCTGCTTCAAGCCAGCATGCGTCAGTTGCCCCCGATAATAGCACAAATCCGACAGCAGATACAAGGTGCACGCTTGAAGGAACAAACAGTCGGTATCAGACGAATCCTCTAGGGTTTGCTGGGCTTAAGGTAGGCAACGAAACGTTCCGAAGGCCGAATGGGACCGAAACGCCTAGAGCAGGCGTACGAGCACCCACTTTGAGGACAAATTTCCTTCATTACACCTCATTCCGAGTCCGGTGGGGTGATGTGAAGACACAGCCTTCTCCTGATGCTCAGGTGCCTGCTTCTTCGCTGTGTGAATCTGCAACTGAATGCGACATACCCTGCTCTGCAGAGCCACGTGACTTCCTCCTCCGTCGAGATGTTCAGGCAGGTGACAGCGAAGCCCCAGCACTTGAAGTTTCAGTATCTGGCACAGAGGCACATGGGGGTTTGAGCAGCGGCTACACAAAGGCTCACGGACTGCAAGACGCAGATAGTTTGCTCTGGCGAATGAAGGACCGGTTGTCCTCAACATTTTGGTACTTAGGACACTGCTAAGTTGGTAGCCCGTAGTCCTAGCTGATTTTTCGCTCGACGCTAGCTGCAAAAAGCAGAGATTTGGTAGAACTTGCTCAAACTAATACCCCGTGTCCCAATTTTTATTCTGAATTTCCATTTTCCCGTTTTATGCTCAGGAGCAAAACTAGTGCTGAGAGTCGGACGCATATATCTAGGGAGCAGCCTCGCGATTCCGTTCGAGCCCTTAGTGCTGTAGATACGAAGTTTTATGGACAGGAGAGCTTTGCCCAGGGACCAGATCCTCACTTTCAGCGCCACCTGGCGCTAGTGTTTAAAGATCCAGAGATCGAGTCTGCATACGGGGAGTTTCTCCGAAAGGCACGCGTGAAGCGTCTTGTTCTTGTTGGACTGCTGACAATTTTTTTGAACACAATGTACGACATGCCGGAGTGGATCATTACTTTCACAGCTCCGATGTTAAGATCCAGGGAAGCGACTGGAGAAGCTCCCGAGTTGGTTGCATTCAGCACAGTTTCAAACCAGCCTGGCACTGGGGGTCCGGCTAACTTCTTAACTTGGTTCCTGGTTTCATTGGACGTAGTCGAAGTACTCTGCCAAGTAGTGCTTGCAGCATCAGGATATCTTCCCTTTTTAAAGCATCACACAGAGAGAACCGCTGTGACAATCATGCTGGGCACGTCTTTGCTTAGCTCGATCAGGCCGGCAGCGGTCCTCTTCGAATCCAACCCACAAAGCGCTGAAAAGACTTACAGAGAGGTGAGAAGACGTTTCATTTGACACTGCGGCTACAGAAGCGCTAGAGAACAAATAGAAAGTTGACAAGCTTGCAATGAAGCCGCTGTAGCCTCGAAATAATGGCGAATTTTGAGCTCCCAAGGTATCCTGCTCTTTGTATGCAGACGCTTGTGACGCCTGTCCAAACCATAATGACGTCTACATTCCTTAGGAGCATTGTGGGAAGCGTGCTGATTGATTTAGTGTGCCTAGTAAGGAGACGCAAACTATTCCACTTCCACAAGCTCCTCCTGCTCCTGTTATTGGCACTTCTGGTGGCATGTACTGTCGGAGGACTCCAGCTTCATTTTCCATATTCATTCTTTGTTTTCTCTTGGACAGTCGGGCTTGCAACAGGAGTGGTCATAGCTTCATGCTACGCTGGAGCCTATATGAGCGAGCTTATGCACAGAAAAGCATTTTATAGCGTGTCGACAATTTCTGCGAAGCTAGAGAGAATCCAAGAGGAGAACAAATCGCAGCGCGCTACCGGGAAGAATATGCTGGAGCAGCTTGTAGGCTTCCTTGAACAAATGGGAGCATCGCTTAGCTCAATAGATCCTGGAGGCGTGGAAAAGTCTGTAAGGGAGACACTTTTGCTTGTCTCTGCCCTCCAAGCGAAGTGCTTGGGTGTTCTTACCAGCGGAAGAGACATGTATGCAGTCAATTGGCTTTCACCTGAAGTGCCCCCTGAAACGCAACTCTTATACAAGAAGTTCATTGAACCTTACGTGCGCCAAGATTCAGTATTTGTGAGGACACATGAAGCGCAAGTTGTTCCAGCACCGAATCTGTCACAAGAAAGATCTAACCGGAACAGTTGCACTCCAACTGCAGCGGCAAGAGGGGCAACTTTTCCTCAGCCACAACCATCTCACGGCGAAGCACAAGGACAAGTAGCCGCTGTTTTCCAGCCAGTAACGATGACCCTAGAAGAAGGTTTCCACTTACCTGAAGTTGATTCTGCTTGTCTCACATCGAATTGGAGCATAGGCTACACTCGCGGAGAACTTTCGGATAACGCAATGAAGTCACTCCCAGAAAATTTCTTAAAAGCACTATCCAGCAAAAGGGCTGAAGGTCCAGCATCGAATATTCCAAACCCACAAGCAGTAGCTTCTTCCACTGAAATCGGAGTCAACCGAAATGGGACAAGCATACACGGCGGCAACCCAGACCATGATACCATAGGAACCCCTGCCAGCCATGCGCAGCAGCGTATCAGTACAGCTGGTGAGACCGATTGGAGAGCTGAAGCGGATTGCGAAGTGGAAATTACCCCGCAACACTGCTCCAGAGAAGCTGCTCTTCTTTGGGGAGGGCTTTCAGCGGAAACAGAGTCGGCTATTGAGGAGGCGCTCAAGAGCCCAATTGTCAGCGGCACAGCTTGCAACATAGGTGCCGAATGGACCATTGACATGTTTGCTCTAGACCAACTAACGAACGGAAATGTGAGACAGTGCCCCACAAATACGAGCTTTTACATTGCACGCAGACTTCTAAATCATTAAATTCTCAATGTAGTTAGCCGCAAGCAAACAAGACCGTGTCCACAGATTAATTCCATACCTTTGCGCCATGTGCGAAATGGGCTATATTCCAAACGTTGCTTTGTTTGTCTTGTGCTCAACTATGCTACTTAGTGCCTAGTGCTTGTTGGACTGCAACTATTGTTGCCCCACGTGAGAAATGGCGGCCTGAGCTGCACTGCTTTGGCGCTGCACGCCTTTCTGAAATCACTACAAGACCAGTATCTCCCGAATCTATATCACAATCGCCTACACGGAGCTATGGTGGCGCACCTGTCCGTAATGTTGGCTAGGATGTCTGGGCTCTCTAAAATGGTTCAGCTTCGTCTGGGAAATCCCACAGAAGTGGTGCTGACAACTGCCCCTTCGAATTTTACGTTTACACGGGGCAGCACCACATCTGGTAAACAGTGGCAGCCGCGAGATGGAAAATTATTGCTCCCAAGCAACAGTTTTCACGCTTATGCGGAAACGCAGGCCACCGCTTGGAAGGGACTGGATGAAGAAGTTGTAATATGCGTTGCAGCTCTGGGTCATGATGTTGGGCATCCCGGACTTAACAATGCCTTCCTCGTGTCAACCAATCAGTCTCTTGCTCTTGTATACAACGATAACGCCGTTCTGGAAAATTACCATGCATATATAACTTTCAGAACAATCTCAGCCACAGCGGAGGTGGACGGAGGAATATTGAGAGTGCGCACTTGCTGAAATGTCCTGGACATGCTTGCTGAGAAAAGTTGCTAAAATAAGGCCATGCTATAGGAGTAAAAATGCATTCTTGAGCCTAGGCTTACTGCAGTGGATGGTGATTTCAAGGTGTCTTTGTCTACGATGCACGCAGGGGCTTTCAGCCAGCGCATATCGCCAGTTAAGAAAACAAGTGATCGATTTGATTCTTGCAACGGACATGGCGCAACACTTTCCTATTCTCTCATCTTTCCGTGCACGCAATGCTTCCCAGACGTTTTCTGTTAGCTCCAACGAAGAAGATAAATGGATGCTCGCAAAGCTGCTAATCAAAACAGGGGATATTGGGCATTCAATGCTTGCCTGGGAACAACACTACATGTGGGCTTGTCGAGTTAATGAGGAGTTTTATAAACAGGTCAGTCCACCATTTAGAGCCTAGTGAGTTGCCCTAGTGTTTCCCCTTGGGAGAAAAATTGGGTATGCTATGCTACAGCAGACAATTTGATTGCCGCATTTTCGCGGTCCCCTCTGCACTCCGCCTTCCTGGCTGCTCCTTGCTCAAGCATCCCACAAATAGACTTCACCAAGACGATGCCGGCTGTTACTTGCAGGGCGACCTGGAAGAAAAGCTCGGCATTGCAATATCGCCGCTGTGTGACCGCCGCAAGGCAGATGAATTGCCGCAAGCTCAGTGCAGCTTCTTGGAATACATTGTTTTGCCTCTGGCTACGGAAATAAGGTCTTGCTTGGAACGTCAAGTGGCTCCGCAGCACTCCGGTGGTCCTGTAATGGAGCCAAACTGCACTGCATTGTACTTGATGGAGGGAGTAATATCGCACGCAAACTACAATTTGAGATGCTGGAAAAGCATGACTAGTTCTCCTAGCCCACAGAGGCAAGAAAATACAACATCTTTTGAGCCCTGTGCTATGGCAGAAAAAGACAACGAAGCACTCAGCCACAATGACCGAAAAGGCACCCCATCCGTAATTACAACTGACTAGTCAAGCCAACAAGTGAATATGTGTACTAGGGCAGCAGCGAAGACCCCACAAGGGAGTGTACGCCGCAAAGCGCGGTAGTGGGACCTGTGAACTCTCAAAAATTTTATCATATTAATTGCGTTTGTCCCAAGTGATTACGATTGTAAGTGACAGCGGCGGGAAAAACCCAGACACAGCGCTGTCCACAAGTGCGTACATTGGTCTGCTCTGGCATAGTTGCATCAACTTCTGCCGAGTTCATTTTGCAAAATGTAGGTGACCTTCAGCGAAACTCAGGAGTTATTTCTTATCCCGAAGTCACCATGAGTTTGGGACTATTTACTTAAAGACATGATTACTTGTAGGAAGTCTGGTCGTTCCCGCAAGCTAGCTACGAAGCTGACAGCTAGCTAGCTAGGCTGGAAGTCTAAAGCAAGGAGAGGCTTTTCTGTGTCCGGGCAAAGGATTCGGCAAAGCTTTCATGCAGGCGCACCAACGAAGACACCAGCATTGCTTCACAGGAAAAAGGTGAAGCAGCCATTATAACATGACCCATCCGTACGGGACACCTGCCTCCAATTTTTGGCTGATTCCATCCATTGTCTGCTCCGCTAAACAACTATAGCGCTCTCTTCATGTTGTTCTCATCCTCTTTGGGAAGACACGAACTGGCTTCGCATGGTAATTGAACTCTAGTACCATGTTTTCTCGTTCTTATCCCAGAAGACGTGGTTGTTCGGGTACTCTGGTTGAGGATACGGGGGCATTCGGGTCACCTGGCACACGGGGTTTTCCTTGCGTATATATTCTGAGCGATAAACTGTGTCTCCTTCGAATGGAAGAGACGGAGGAAGTTTCACTTCTTGAGGGGCTGGCTGTTTGGGCAAGGGCTTAGGCCCAAACTCCTCGCGATATGCACTGTTCGCTTCAAACGGCAAAGAGGGAGGAAGTGTCACAGGAGCGGGGGGAACCACCTGAGGCAGTGGCTTAGCCCCATAATCAGATCTGAGAGAAGCAATCCGCAGAAAAAGCATGTATGGACTCGTTGAAGAACAAGTAGTGGATTCTCACGAAGCATCGGCCTCAAGAAATGCAATTCTCGAAAGAGCTGAAGAAAGGAGGCCTTCTGGTCAAGGTTTCGAATTTAGGGTTAAGGTGTTGGAGCTGCACGGTAACCAGGAGTAATGGTCGACACGTTAGGGCAACCTGCAGCACTCGCCCTATCTCTACAAAGTATGCATACCTGTAAGATGAGTTGGCTTCAAAGGGAAGAGATGGTTGGAGCTTCACTTCTGCTGGCTTGACAGGAGGGGGAAGAGGCTTAGGCCCAAAGTCTCTGCGGTATGCGGTGGTCTCTTCAAAGGGGAGTGAAGGTGGGAGGGTAACTTGAGAAGGCTTTACTGGGGGAGGAAGCGGCTTTGGTCCATACTCTGTCCTGTAACTGCTCTCGCCCTCAAATGGCAGAGATGGTGGTAGTGTGACAGGAGTTTGTTGCGGCCTGCGAATAGCGGTGGCAGCACAAACTTAAAAAGCAGCTTTTCTCGCATGCACAGAAATAAAGCTGGTAGATGTTCAGCCAGGTTAAACCTGCTCATACGTCAAATGAGCGCCGCTGGCGAGTGTGGCAAAGTTACGTTTCCCTCCGGCTAGTATGTTCGCTACGTACATGTGCATGACAACTCACTGTGGGGGAAGGGGCTTGGGCCCATATTCCTGCCGATAGACAGAGTTTCCCTCGAAAGGAACAGCCGGCCTGGACGGCACGCATTTGTGCTGACCACAAGTGCAGAGCTCATCGACGCAGTAACCCGGCTGGCGTGATGGACTTTTGGACCTGTGCGCTTCATCAATATCCGAGAGCCGCAGGTGGCGGGCGGGGACTTCACCTGGAGCCGCCACACGGGCACCCATGAGCTTTGTTTTGGAGAAGGAGGCAACCTCCGGTGCGCCCACTTGTTCGGACTGCATTTTCGTCCGCTGGGAACCGTGGATGAAGCTGCCCTTAGAGGTGCATCAAAGCCTGCGGCCACTTGAAAAGGGGACAAACTACAGAGCTTTGCTTAGACAACCCACTTTTAAGAGAAAGCGCTCAAGTTTCAGCGGTCCGATACTGGCTGGAAAGAGGAGAGGCCCAGAGATGCGAAGATTTTCAGGCAGCTGTGACAACGACTCATGCGAAATGTATCCAATGAACAGGCGGGAATATTTTCTACAAAAATTTCTTTCGGTACGGAGCTAGATTGTCTCTTCAATACAAGCGGCCACTCCCCAGCCTGCTTGCTAGCTGCCGACCGCATCGGTGGCCTGCGTTGATCTGAACCGGCCGTCGGCAGTGCCTCACGAGCAAACCAGTTTCTCTGCTCTAGTTTCCGCTATTTAGTTCTTTTCCAACAAAATCTACTTAAAATAAGGTTTTCCTTCTAAGGGGTTAAAAAATTCGCATGCAGGTGGCCTCAAAGCTTCTCTGCGTCCTTGGCCTATTGCTAGCTGCCTTCTTGTGCAAGCAAGCAACCCACAGCTCGCACGCGTTCTTTTGTGCCCACCACATAAGAACGCTTCTCAGTCTAACGAAAATATACGTCCTTTGATGACTCTATTGTACTATTTAGGGCGTCTTGAATCCCTGTGTGCTTCTGCGCCGGCACCGCCTTCAGACCCCTATCCCGAAATATCGAGACCGAACTAACTCCCGAAGACCGACTGAAAAATTCCCCAAAGATAGCCGTCTAGCCATTCTGCTGCATGAATACCAATAATAGCATATATCTGTAGGCAGCTCAACAGTTCTAATGTCTTCTGCGCAGAAATTAAAATTGAACCTCCCCCAGGGGTCACCTTGTCCCCTCCCAGTCCCAGACTCTTCAACGTAAATTAAAAAGGAGCCAATTATTTCGGTAGCTCCACTTATTCTGAAGAAGAAAAATGTGACAAAGTTGCACTTTAAAGCTCTGTTGTATACTCCTGCACGGAAGTTTATCCCCCTTTCTCCCCACGAACCGCATGCGATGCCCTAAGTGACGGCCTTCATTCGGCAAACAGTTTCTAACAACTAGCATCACACAGTAACCACCTGCTTCCGGATCTACGGAAAACTGTGACAGAACTTTTCCAAGATAAACCAAATGGGGTCAGGCGCATTGCACCAACGTGCCTGATCAGGAACGACTTTGCCCTCTAAAAAAGTTCAAAGTAGATGTTGCGCCCTCTGTTTGATCACGGTCCAAACTATTGACGGCCCCATATTCCTGGAGCGCACAAGAGGCCACTCAGTGTGCCACTCAGTGTTGTTACTGCGTGATGCTGCCATGGCCATTGATCGACCCTACGTTGGCTATGCCGCTCTCCGCAGATCTGTGCCAACTTCCAACTGAGAATCCACTTGGCTTCCCAGAAGGCCATACTCAATTATCCGTCATAGAGCTTCTTCTGGGTCACCCTTTTATTATCAATCATCCTTCCAGCCGTTCCCTTGATACCAGATTGTGACTGGTGGGATAAGTGGGGACACAAGGGCTCCTCGGGATTCAAGCGCCGCTCAAACCTGATCCCCTGACGCGACACCTGCGCTTGCCAAAGATACAACCACAATGAGAAGCCAACTCAAAACGCCGTCATTTACCTAAACACGGACATGGTTGCCCTGTCTTGTGTTAAATCAGAACAACTGCTTTCCTTACAATTCACTTGTCCGGATCAGCTGCTCTATGCCACTTTCTACTAATCATACACGTGAAACCTCTCCTCAAGGAACCATAGAAATGGATGGAGCCCTCACTTTCTGCTGGGCTTGGACTTGGCGCTGTTGAGCAGGTTGCCGATCGGGTTCCGACCACTTCACTTGGCTCGTTACAGCCATTGCTGGGGCCCGCCAAAATGGGGGACTTGCAATTGGGGCACACGGCGTTGCGCAGCAGCCAAATATCAATGCAGCTGTTCACAAGTCAGCAGATTAGAAACATCTCTTGAAGAGCAGCCAGTGCGACCGGTGGCTGACTACGACTGTTTTCTACAATCCTTGTAATCAAAGGGTTTGCTTTCTGGGCCTGTCATCTGATAAGCGAGACTGTAGGCAGAACCGGCATGCAGATGTCAGTAGCCTTTGATGTGGGGCAAAGAAGCACCAAAATAGTCTCTAAAGAGCCTCCACTGTTTGCAAGGAGTCTCACCACTTGTGGAAGATGTGGCCACAGGCCTGAAGAATTCGAACATTATCACCAGCTGCAAACTCCTCCAAACAAATCGAGCACGGCATCATCTCTGTCGGGTCATACTCAAGCTTTTGCCAAGGTATTCTCGCAACTTGGTCTGCAGGTTGAAAACAAATAGAAAAGTGACGGATGCATTACGCTGCACCTAGACCACCTATGGGAAGGGCCGGTGAGAGTGACAGCCACTGCAGGGCAAAAATACAAGCATGAGAAGAATTTTCGTGCACTTGGAGTCTCTGCAACACGCCACGGGAGCCCACGGAGCAACTCCCAGCCTACAAAGGAGCGTGCTCTTGTGCAAACTGAAATGGAGGTGATACAGCAAATACATGCGCAGGCACGTACTTGTGGATAGTGTGGATATACAATCAGCTCAGAAAGTGCTGCTACAAATACGTTTTGAATGAGGAAGGTCGAGATAGTCAACCGCACGAAAACCCACCGGGAGTTAAACCGCGACGGAAAATATATATTCCGTAGTCTGAGAAAATGCGAATTCGGCCCCAGCTGCAAAGACAGCATCCACCGAAGAATAAGAGCACAACTGGACTGCCTGCCTTTCTACTTTGAACCAGGTACACGGCCTTGAGCAGCCTAGAGCCAGACAAAACCCATCTTGGTCAGTATATATACAAACGAAAAATGCAATTAGAATGGAAAATAAAGTAGGACGGGAAATTGTGAATTGCCTACCGCCGAATCATATCTTCATTCTGCAGAATTTGGAGATCCCTTTCCATTCTTCGGGCTCTATACTCGCAAACTACTGCAGTCGCTGAAACACAACATAATTGGAATGTACAACGAAGCCAGGGATAAGCAGGATACGCATTACAGCGCGGGGTTCCGAATAACTGTAAATCCAGCCTGCTTGGCTGTGAGCATCCTTCCTCTCTCACCGATAAAAATGATGTATATTAAAATCCAAATATAACAAAGAGCTAGCCAAAAAGTAAAAAACCACGGGTGGCTCTCCCGCGGCAACTGCAGAGCACAAAACGGAAAGTAAAGGACGAAAGGTAGTCAACACAGCAACAAGGTAGCATCTTCTATGCCCTGCAGGATACTTTGAAGCGATGCATGAAAAGTTATCTGCTCAAATGAATCGTCTACAAATACACGCTCGGTAACTACGGCTCATTAAGCCCGTATTCAGGCTCCGACATGCCGACTCAGAAAGCACAAGAAGCAGAGGTCTGCAATGCCCTAAGAACTAAGCTCCAGACGGTGCTAGGGGTGTAGCGCAGTAGCGGCTTACGCAATATGGCGTCTCCTCTTGTATTTCAAGAAACCAAACAGTACCAACGATGGTCCAGCCAAAGAAGCACGGGAACAGTATGCCCAAGATTAGCACGCTAACCCAGAATGGAGGCCCCCGCTGCCGGTGAAGCATGAATTCCTCTCCATCCTGCACACAGATTGTGCGGCTTCACACGCGTGGGGTGATTTCTCCTCCATATATACCCCATTCTGTAGTGTCCTAACACTACAGCTCCGGAAAGGCTGTCAGCCTCCTCACAAACGCTCGTGACACAACTTCCCTTCCCTGCGTCACAACGTCTACACCTACAACGTACATTTGAAAGGTATTGGCCGAGGTAGTGCGACAACCTGAAAGCTACCAGGGCGACGTATGAACCCAAAAGCCAAAGGTGAACCGGCTTCGAACACGTGTCAAATGCTTCCCATTCGACGAAAACGTCCGATGAAGAATAGAGGAATGCGAACAAGAGAATGGCGTCATTGCTGCGCAAAAAAGTGGATGACGAAGCCCTCACCCAAAAGCTCTGTTTGCCCCGCAGATTAAACGTTCCCCCATTATCACGACGGAGTCGCTGTATGAGTACTAGTTCACGTCGTTTACGGGCTGCGGTTTACGATTCTCTATATCTCTTGCTCACAGAGTAGCTCCAGATAACACCATTTCTGCTGGTGGCGCATTAACGGTTAGCAACAGGCAAGAAATACGCAGTTGGTCGGGCACACGGCTACCCGTACAGTACGCTGGGAGCAGTTGGTGGGCAAGATCTGCTCAATGGCCTTTTGGGTCTTCACCCTCCAAAAGGGAGAGGCACCTTGATAATGGAGAAGCCTAGATGAAATGAAAACTTGCACGAGTCTCTTTGCTGGAGCCGCTGGCATTTCACAGGCTTCACCATGACCCTCGAACAAAACTGAACGGGACGGAGGAGCTGCTGTTTTGTCCTTCGTGTGAAATTCGACCCGTTGATGCTTGCAGGTCGGCCTTTCACATTGGAGCCGTTGCAATCACGGCAATGTTGTAGTTACGTGGTTTCGCTGCCAGTGGCTAGTGAGCACGTATGGGAAGAATGGAGCTCGCTGAAAAGCCAGCCTGCTGGATAAATGGAGTAACAGTTTGGAGAAGCCAAATGGGATGTTCTAGGAAGGGGAGGAAGAAGTGATCGAGCTGCTGCAAGACTCGGGGAGAAGGGTGATTGAATCGCGCCACCTGGCCCAGTTTACGTGTGTTTGATAAATACGCAAATCTGACAGCCACTATAAAATACTTCCCTTTTACTAGAGCGGCCCAACTCTACATGAAATGACGATGGATTGTCAAGGTGCAAACGCAAGGCAGACAACACGCGCCTTCACACAAAGCACCCAGGGAGGAAGAGCTCCAACGTAGAAAAGGCCCGTTAGGAAGGAATAGACTGCCACAATTAAGGAAACAATGAAGAAATATTTCACCGATGTGGGATAAAGAAGATCGAACCCGTGCTGTCTGTACAATGTACAATGCACAACGCCAGCAGCCTGGACGTATCGAGTCTGCTGCATCGAGCTATTGCCTCAAGTGAGTTTGAGCACTGAGAAGTTATGACAGTTCATCAAGTTGTTCTTTACTCCTTTTCTAATTCTTCATGGACTAACTCTATTGTTCCTTCTGAGCGTCAACCCGCACTAGAGGGGTAACTGCACTGTCCGATGCTGTAGCGTCACACTTCATGGCATACACAAACCATTGGATTCTTCAGCGCATCCCCAGTCTGCGTCGGCCAGACAATCGTTTTAACTCCTCTAATAAGAATGTTTTCAACTATGCTTTAACCTGCTGAAAGATTCAGTATAGTGCATCGGGGATTAACTTTACTGTAGTCACTGAAAACAGCATTCGATACACCAAGGGCAACGCAACAGCTCTTGCGTTTAAAGATGCGCGTAGCGAGCACGATATCCGTACCAGTAGAAGTTCAACATATATACCTCCTCGCACGGCCAATCCCTCTGGTTTGCAGCCCCCGCTACGGAGGGGATTCGACAACAGTGCTATCATCCTCTCAGCAGCATACACACATGCACTTCTTAAGTTGATATTAGAAGGCACATTTTTAGGGCCTCCTGAGCTTAGGTTTACTAGTTGAGCAGTGCTACGGGCTCTTTGCCAGTGGCAGCGTAGACATTTGAACTGTACATTTGAACTGTACCAGCTGATATATTGCGCGCTTCGTCTCACCTCAAGCACCTTATGTGTTCCCATCAACTACATTAGTGTACTATTACACGATTACCCTGTAGATGTCAAGCCCGTGCGGATAACTACATTAGTGTACTGTTACACGATTACCCTGTGGATATCCAGCCCGTGAGGATCACTCCATGCACCGCGGAAGACGTTCGGCCCAGTCTACCCCTCACCTGTAGCCGCGCAACAACCCTAGTCTGTCCACCACAGAAAGTCCTCCGAACGTTCACTAGGTCTACGCTAATCTAGTTATGATGAAGCGAGTTGCACCTGAAATATTTTGGTAGGGAGCAGATGCGCTACTCGCTGTACTCATCACACCTTCTATGGTGAACTTCCACGACATGTGCTCGGCTAGATAAATGGCGCCACGCAAGGAAACAGCCTGCTGCACTGTAGGAGGAATACAAACCGATCTGCTCTTTCCCTGCCAGCAAGCAAAGAAAATATTGAACCAAAAGCAAGTAGAAACGGTGACTTCCGGTGGATTTTACTAAAATGCGGTGAGCACAGTGAGTTGCGCCAGTTAAGACAGACGCACAAACGCCGTCATGCCTCATAGCCGGTGCCAGCGCCGCATATTTCTCAAAGAGCGCAGGTTCCAAAGTCACCTGTAGACCTCCAAAGCACCATAACTTTTGGATGAGCCGCAGTAAGGGTTAGATCCTAGCAACTGGGAAACGTTTCTTGGATGTGGCTCATCACGTTCCACGTTGAGGCGAATCTGCTTCTTTGTCAAGGTACACCAGCACATAGTTAATAAGAGCACGGTTACCTAACTGCATCACGAAATATCTACTGGGGCTAACTTTCGCCTAGGACGAGTTTCTGTTGAGGATGTTTCTCAGAACATAATGTAGTGCCCCTCCGTTTCTGAAATATTCCACTTCAACATCTGTGTCAATGCGGCATTTCGTCTCGAAGGATTTCCCACAATCCGTCTTTACGCGAATAATGGACCCAGGGACAAGCTTTCCATTATTCAGTGCGATTGTAAAACGCTCTTTTCCTGCATCAACAAAAACAGCAACAGCAACAAGTTGCTCAATGAAACCTTCATAGACACCAACGTCGAGACCATGCTCCACAGTGCTCGGAGAGCAAAGGCTGAAAATGGTGGATATGCGACGGAAAACGTGAAATGAAGACCAAGGCCGTGGAAGTCACCAGTCAGACTGTGGGTCTCCGCGGATTCTCCTTTCAAGAACTGAAGAGGCAGAATGCCCATGCCCACGAGGTTGCTTCTGTGAATTCTCTCGAAGGATTGAGCGATCACAGCCTTGACCCCTTGCAAATACGGGCCCCTGAAACTCAAAGAGCACCCACGCCGCTGCCTCGCTATGCAGCACTGCATGCCGTATTGGCATTTCTCAACACCCCCCGTGGCCGCTCTGTGCTTTTCTTTCCCAGTCTTTGCAACACATCGGGCGATAATGCATTCCTGCTGCTCAGTGTGCAACAGTGGAGACAGACTGTATGTCTACAACGCTAGCAAGAAACTTGAACAAATTACGGCGTGGCTAATGAGGCCGAAGAAAAACCCCGGATAACGTGCGCTTCCGTGTGGCCTACTTGGCAGCCCAGTCACGAGAGCTCCCGCTTCCGTATTCTTTGCCTGCCAGGACGATCATTGGTGAACCCTCAGCGCGGTACCGCTCGGCCGCCTCTGAGACAGGCAAAACGTCTCCCGAAGGCACATGCACTGCTTTGGGACCTGCAGTTGGGCACATCTTGTTCACTAGCCGAATGTTTGCAAACGTGCCCCGCACCATGACCTGCACACACACCCATGCTCTACGTCAGATGAGTCAACGCAACTATAACGCGAAGTCAATGCAATGCATGCTACTCCAGGACAGGACTCATCTTTACTAAATCTCAAAATTGAACTTATATATTTTCAAGTGTGACTAATTTTTTGCGCACAGAGAATGTAAATTATCACCACTGCACTAAGCCTCCCTAAATGAAGCTCGACACACTTCATCGTTCCCACGACGAGACCCGTAAGTGTTGAAGTCCTTGCGAAGCACCCCACGACCCATAAGGTACTTGGCAGCTGGTGAATCCTTTGCAATATTTCCTGCGGGAGAAATGTGATCGGTCGTGATTGAATCCCCCAAACTCAGCAGACAATATGCCGACTGGATGTCAGGGATTTCAGGTAGCGTCCGCTCCATCTTCTGTGCCATTTGAAGCACAAATACACAGAAACTATACAATGCACTGAGTACTAGACAAAATGCACCGGAAGACATCTCTTGAAAAGCCGGTAAAAGCGCTGAATGTGGAAAACGCGCGCTGCTTTGAGCCGACGAACTGCCATGAACATTTATCATCTATTTTACTCAAGTGACGTACGTAGGCCCCAGTGAGCCCACCAATACCCGATATCTAAGAGACAAGGCCAAACATATCAACAACTGACCTGGAAGAAGGGCGGGTTGTGAATGTAAGTTGAGTCGGACCGCCACCGATACAACACGGGCGAGTCAGATGTTTCCAGGGCCTGCCACTCCGGAGTTCCATGCGTGATGGTACTGTACACTTTCTTGAACATCTCCGGGCGCAAGCATTGCTCAATCACAGGTCTTATTTCACTGTGTACAGACGTAGAGAAGGACCAAGCACCAGCAGCACAAAAACAATCACATGACTATTTCTATAGATGTGGAAACTGCAATTGGCATGCGACAGCAATGTCCTTGGCTAATCCTTCTATCCCCTGCTTTTCCCTGAGTTCCCCCTTTTCATGACTCTCCGCGTGTAGTTTCACTGAAGCTTTGCAAGTAGCTCCCTCACTCTCTAGTGGGCCAAATGTCTCTAAGGAAGACGGGCTTTCCTTCTGTGTCATTGCCTATGGGCTCCGTATCGAAGTCTATGTCCATACGACCGGCCAAAGCATAGGCAACAACAAGCGGAGGAGAGGCAAGATAAGCGGCGCGAGTTAAGGGGTGAATCCGGCCTTCGAAGTTTCGGTTGCCCGATAGAACGGAAGCAACAACAAGGTCCCCCTCTGTAATAGCCTGCGTGACCTCTGGGTCAAATTCTCCGGTGTTGCCAATGCAAGTCATGCAACCATAACCCGCTAGGTAAAAGCCCAGCTCCTTCAGCGCCTTGTCCAGTCCAGCTTTTTCCAGGTATTGTGATACCGCTCTGGAGCCCGGAGACAAAGAAGTTACAATGTACGGCGCCACCCGCAGTCCCTTTGCCACCGCATTCCGCGCCAGTAACCCTGCCGCGAAGATCACTCCGGGGTTGCTGGTGTTGGTGCAGGACGTGATAGCGGCAATGCAGACCGAGCCGTGGCGCAGCTCGTACTCCTTACCCTTATGGATGAACTTGACAGAGCGTGCCTGCTGTTCCTGAGAAAGCCCGAATCCCTTGAAGCCTACAGGGCTTCCCAGGCATGTGCGGAAGTCTTCTCGCACTTGTGTCGTGGGTACAAGATCCTGAGGCCGTTTCGGGCCCGCAACGCTAGGGGTCACAGTGCTCAGATCAAGCTCCAGAACCTCAGTAAACTGAACCTTGGAGCTCTCACGAATGTCAGAAAATAGCTTCGTTGCCTTTGTGTAAGCTTCAATCAAACGCAACTGCTCCTCAGGTCGACCCGTCATCCGCAAATATGCCAACGACTGATCGTCCACAGGAAAGAAGCCGCAAGTTGCCCTATGTACCCAAAAGCATAACACACAAAAGATATGTTCTGCCAATGTCCTGAACAGCGATACGACTCACATTACGCATGTACTCATCAACACACAGCTTGGCATAAATTACCAGATTACTAACAGGTCAGCTTATGCCTGGTAATTTGTGCATGCATGCTTGCCACAACGACTCATGATACGAAAGTGAAAACACACAACTGTCTGAAGGTACATTTTTACACACATACGTATGTGTATGTAAACAGTCCTGTCGACCCAAAACCATCACGAGCAAGAAAACTATAGATGTGGAGCCAAAGGAGGAAGTGGTGTCTACTTGCGCGTCCTTTCAGTGCGCGCCTACCCGTATTCCGGCGCCATGTTGGAAACCGTTGCTCTGTCTGCAAGAGTAAGACCCTGAAGTCCCGGGCCAAAAAACTCAACAAATTTCCCAACAACGCCCCTTTTTCTCAGCATCTGTGTCAGGGTGAGAACGAGATCAGTGGCTGTCGCCATCTGGCTTAAATTCCCCGTTAGGTGTACGCCTACTACCTCCGGCAGAACCATGGAGATGTGCTGCCCCAACATCACAGCCTCTGCCTCTATGCCGCCCACGCCCCAGCCAAGCACTCCTAGACCGTTCACCATGGTGGTGTGTGAATCCGTACCCACAACAGAGTCGGGGTACAGCAGGCCCCCCTTGTCCATCGTGACGGAAGCCAAGAACTCCAGATTCACTTGGTGTACAATTCCAGAGCCTGGGGGGACGATGCGCATGTTGTTAAAGGCTTTGCTACCCCATTTGAGGAAGGCAAAGCGTTCTTTGTTTCTCTCCATCTCTTTCTCTAAGTTACGCTGCAGCGCTGACTCCGATCGGCTGTAGTCTACCTGCACCGAATGGTCCACCACCAAGTCCACATCGACCAGCGGGTTTATCAGACGAGGATCACCGCCCAGGCGCGCCATTGCGTCTCTCATTGCAGCCAAATCAACCACAGCAGGCACGCCGCTGAGCAAGCACAAACACACAATCATACGCACGGCAAAAATACATGTACCCGTGCCCCGTATCCATACTACCGAAGTACATGAACACACAGTGCATGAATACGTTTTCGCATGTTACCATTTGCAACTCCGCACTCCTTACCAAACGTCCACTTGAAAACAAATCTTCAACGATTGATTGTGGGCCATCTGTTTGCAGGTTTCAAACAGGTGTGCAACTGGCTCCGTTATCCGTCATTACGCCACTAAAAGGGTACAATTAGTCAGCATAAGTGGTCGCTGTTTGCCCTGATCTTGCTTAGGCTCACGTGAAGTCCTGCAGAAGGACACGGGCGGGCATGAAGGGGATCTCCTTTTGCTGCTTGCTTGTCTTGGACCACTCGAGGATCGTCTCTACATCGCCCTCCGTCACTCTGAGTTCCCACGTCATCGCAAAACCATGCAGGGAAAGGACCAAATATGCGCCATAAGACAAATAAAAGATGTGAGTACATTCAACACACCCACCGCCGGGCATACGCCGAATATTGTCAGTACGGAGAACCTAGCCCATCGCTGACTAACCAACTGTGGAACTGCTGTCCATTCAACCACATAACAACCCGAAATGATGCACATATTCGCTGCTGTACGCTCAACCCACCGAAATCCGTCACAGTTCCGCAACGCGGACTCCAGGAGGACGCGGACCGAGAAGGGCAACGTCTCATAACGATGATCGCCTAGAGCTACAACAAACAGAAAGTACTCCCTACATACTATTCATGAGCCAATTAACAGATCCATGATATCCTCTGGAAAAAAAGCGAGGGCAGCTACCGGCGAGGACACCGTGTGCAATACATGAGACGACAATATGAAGAGGGGGCGTCACCTAGCATGCATATTGGAATACACATGATTCACTTTAGCACCCACCCGTCAGGTCATAGTAGGCCTTCTGAGTTCCCGGGAGTGTCTTGACGAGCCGCTGAAAGGGTGCACCGGGCTTTGAGGAGAAACGGCGGGCGCCACCACCGCTGAAGCGCTGGCTGACCGAACGGAGCTTTTCCGTAGCTCCTGATGAAAAATTACTGCCTGCGTGTGACCGCAGGGAAGCTAGGAGGAGGCGCATCGTACTCCGCTACGGCTTGATTACGGGCGCAAGGGGAGGGAATCTAGGCCGGCCGGGCCTGCTCGTTGCTAGTGGAGGTGGTAAAGACGCCCTAATGTGGAGAAACGAAGAAATAAAAGCTGGGACGGCTCATAACGCTGAAAACTTCAATGCTGTGTTGACGGTAAATTGCGCCAGGAAGAACAGCACACGTCGCCACGATCAGTCTTCGCGGTACTTTGGGTTGGTGGGCCTTGAGAATCTCTGCCAGTCTTTACAGTTTGTTTACTCCCTTCGAGTAAGCTCCAAATAGCAGCCGTTGATAAATAACACAGGGGGAAGGATGCCGCATGTGCTGGACGATCGTCAGGTGCACTGGCTTGGACGGTCATGGGGCTTGCCGGCGAACGGTCACTGCAGCTAGGATAAACCTACATTTCGCTTGGTCTAAAATTTTCAGCTGAACGCCTGTTTGTAGGTATCTGCATCTCAACTGAGCCAGGAAGGCCCTAGATAGCTGCTACCTCCCTAATCAGGCCGCTGTTGTCACTTGCCACTTACCAGCATCATGGGGGGTGATGGCGGCTCCTTCTCTGGCCGCGCCGAAATGGTGCGGACGAAAGGGTTCAAGTTCTTAAGGAATCTTGGAGGAATGGGGTACACTCCAAACACCCAAATACGGGCGGCTGACGAGCGCTTTGGCAAGAACGAGAACAGAGACATTAGGACTCGTGCATGCGCCTACTCTGCAGTACGGACAGTCTATGTGCACCTCAGCGTTAACGTAGAGTCAGAGTCATGGCGCAGTCATGATGGCAATGCTCAAGACGTGGGCAGAACTGCCGCATCGTTTTGCTTCTAAGTGCAGAATTCAGGCGCAGAGTGCTGTTTTGTTGCTTTTTACAGTCCACGTACAGCTGGAACGCCTGGCCGATTGCGCCTGCCTGTTCAAAGTGGTCAGCGTGTATATTCATTGTCTCATTTTGCAGGAGAAGCTAAAGCCCCCGTTATTGGCTTGTCGCATCGGCCGCCTGTACAACAAGGAAGCCGTCATAAAAGCCCTTCTGGAGAAAACGCTGCCCCCTCATATGCGTCACATTAAGTCCCTGAAGGACATGAAGGACTGCGATGTAGAGGTGAGGCCCATCTAGTGGGCTTTCTACCGTCTATCCTCTATCCCTGCAGTCAACACCCTGAAGCGGGCACTTATCTGCGCACGTGCATGCATCGGCGAGCATCTTTGTGCAGGGGTGAGTGTGTACTTGCACGGCCACACACAGTGGGGTTCTTCGGTTGCGCTTTAGACAACCGCGGGTATGTATCAGGGCCGTTTGTGCATTCCTTTCCCCGCAGATTAACGCAGAAACGGGATTCCCTGTGTGCGCCGTCACCAAGGCGGACTTGAGCAGCGGAGTTCGCGGGTGTATAATTTGGCCGTGCGGCCATGTCGTTTCAAATAGAGCATTGGACGCGATGACACAGAAGGTAAGTGGCAGCTCAGTGCAGTAACTCGCAGTCTTATGGTGGAGGGCAGCTTTCACCTTATGTCCCCATTGATTATATGTTGTTTTTTTTTTTAGGACGGTGAAGGTAGCAGGCCCGATGTCGGCAACAACCAGTCAGGAAAGCCCAAGATCCGCGGAGTATTTACTTGCCCGATGTGCTCTAAAGAGCACAATGCGGAAGAGGATCTCATTCCTCTTTCTCCCGATGAAGAGGAGACTGTAGCTTTGCTTGAAAAGGCTCTTGCAAACAGAGCTGTCAAAGAAAAGAAGAAAAATGCGAAGACACCGGCAGGAGGAGAGCCTGAAGCAGCAGGACCATCCAGCGCCTCAACCTCACCGCCAGATAATACTAAGCAGATAGAGAAACCGTCCCCCCCACAGTCGAACGCTGAGACAGAGAAAGAAGAGCTGAGGGGAGTTTTCGTTCCTAAGCGGCTTAGAGATTGGGTATTGGAGTCTGAGCCAGTCGTCCTGCCCACCAGCACTGCAAAACGCCGGAAAGCCGCAGCTTGAAGTAGGGAGGCCGGACTACCCTGCCAGTTCGTCAGTAGACCTTTTTTTTGTACTTGGTAAATCAAGAGCCACTTTGCCATTTCGCTTCACGTCGCGGTGGCCCCACCCTGGTGAAGATCATGCCAACCATCTGGAGCGTTTCCAGCTGCTGGCCGCATCGGCCGTCACCAGCCAAAACTTAAATGTAAATTGAGTTAGACCACATCGCACGAAGAGCATTTTAAATGCGTTCCTGTCAAACAAGTGGGTGCTTGCCTCGTGCTGCGCAGGCTGTCACTACAGGCGACAGTTGAAGGGTTTTCGTCCACCCTCCCTGCGCAGTCTTCGTCACATAAGCTGCATGCCCGTGTGTGGAATTATCCTGTTCGTACTAGCTGACGGCACATTATGCAACAATGGTTCATATTCACGTTTGTCTTCGTTTCGATGGCGACTCGCGTGTTTGGCTTCTCCCTAGCAAACCCAAGCAGCTTTCCGCAGCATCAGACCGGCGGACGAGAGGTCACAGATGTGGGCAGCCTGAACTACACGAACTACAGTCGACAAGCTGACATTCAGGATGTTCTCTCAGGTTAATTAGCTCGAACTACTTGATGAGTTTCTCAGACGCATTGCCTATCGTCAACCATGTCTCACGACGTGCGCGGTAGCTATTTCAAGTATTCTGAAAAGTAGAAATCTCCAAGTGTGCGCGGACAGCCACCCGAATGAAACTGACTTATTTAAGTCTTTGTTCATTGTGAGCGAAAAGTGAGCCGTAGGCAGAACACCCCCCCACAACGCATTTCTGATAATGGCAATTCAGAAAGCGGCTCGCATCACAGGTGAAGCACTCTCTGGTACTGCTCAAGGAGCGCCGCTCCCCCGAGACTCTCGCTGGTAAGAGCACCAGAGATCCGTCAATTTAGCTGCATCAGGTGCACGTTGAGTGCAACCTGCTCTAATGCATGCAAACGTCAGACATTACGGTGTTGCTGAAGAGCATGCAGCGAAATGTTGACCGGGCAAGCCCTTACTGCCCTATAACAAGCTTCTGCGTAAACTAATCTCGGCTTTCAGATGGCAGCCACCATAGCCGCCGGCGACGTCTGCCTCTTCAAGGCGCAAGAAACTGTAATGGGTGTTCAAAACCTGCTGCATCGGGCAATTGACGCACACTGGGACAGCCTCCCCAAACCTGCAGCGCTTCATACCCACTCATGAACGCACAACGGCAAGCGCAGCAATAGCTGCGCAAGCGCAGCAGCGGAACGCTACGTGTTGGGCATGCCTCGGCTGGATTTATGTAATATATATATATTTATATTTGTATGTAGATCCGGCGTCTACTTGCTGTGTGTACACCAAAATCAAAATAAACAAACGCAGACGCATACAAACTCAGTTTTAAAAAAAATTAGTCTCAGCCCACAAAAGTGAATCATAAACTGCAAGTCGCCGCTGTGTCCTGCCAAACCGACAAAATGTCCGCCAAGCCCTCACGGGAGCCGCATGCAAAACGTGAGAGTGCATGCGCTAACACATGCACGGACCAACGCATACGCTTGTTATGAACGACAAATAAATCATGCAGCCTCAAGCTCACGTAGCACACTTCGATGCACGTGACAACCTCGTCCGCGCGACCCCAAAAAGTAGCGAAATCAGACGCTTTGCCCGAGCCGCCATCTCGTAGGGCCGCCCCAGTTGTGGTCTACGTACACGTGTGCTACTTCATGTGCAAATCTGTGCACAACTAAATGTTTACCAACTGTATATAACACTCATCACCTATGTACACTCTCGCCGCACGTCTGTCGCAACATGTGGCAACCACAATTCCACTCCACAGAAGTGGAGAAGAATGCCCCTCTGTCCCAAGCTGGAACACAGCGCTAGCTGCCTACGCCCGAACACAGAAAAAACATTCCCTTTATACCCAAATGCGCACGCCTAGATCCGCATACGTAGACAACGCGAGTAGCTGCATGCGTCAGCGCATGGGTTCATTTCATTCCGTGGTTTTAGTGGCGACTTTGCCCTGGGCGACAAGGTCTGGGTGAACGCCTGCCCTAATGAAATTGTCTGCGGCAGAGTCCTGTGCGTCCACCATAAACGTCGCGTCGTCCGCCATGGCCACGCGGCCGAAGACCCGGCCGCCGCTCTGGGCGCCCGCTGAGGTCTCCTGGGTATAGGTGAGCTTCGACATGTGGCGCGGCGTGGGCGAGAGACAAGCCATGGCTATCAGCCACATCATCGTGACGATGCACCAGAACGCATTCTCTCCAAACACGTCATGGTTGCAGGTCGTGCACTGCAGCGCATCCACACCGGCAACGGGAAGCTTGCTTGCAAAACAGCACGTGGAAGCACACAGCAATAGCTGCGTAAACAAACCCATGCAACTCCAACTACAAACATGAAACAACTCGGGAGCCTATGTGCCGCTGCGTAAACGTTTCGGCTCAGTCATGGCTCCCGCCGAGTCGTACCTGTGAGAACTGGACGCCACTGACGACAGCGAGAACGATAAAGCAGAAAATGACCAACAAGCCGAAGAGACGCATCACCTGGGACAACTCCCCAATCGTGAAACGCGTCAGGCCACTTTGCACCACCGCCGTTCGCTGGAAAATGTAGTAGTTGAATGTCATCTGCACAATGATCCAGCATGCACGCAAAGCTATTGAAGAACTTCAGCCCAACCCGCGACGGCAACAGTGGCTCAAAGCAACCAGAAGCAAAGTCAGCAATAAAGGAAGGAATCTACGCCTGCTGGGAGCGACGTACAATGGCCGCCGGCAGAGCCGATATGAGGCTCCAATACATTGGGATCGTCTTGGGGCTCCTGAGGCACCACAGACGCAAGGCCCAAGGAGAATCGATGCATGTCCATGAAGGCGACAAAAGCTAACTGACATGGGTTGCGTACTGCATCCGAAACTAAACAGGTTATGGCGGAGACGCGACTGGACCAGCAGAAGGTCTGCGGCTGCCCTTGTCATTTCAACTGCTCATTTTAAGCTGATCGAGACAGAACATAGTATGCAATGCTGCCCTGGGTTCGGCTGTGCTGCGGATGGCACTGAAGACGCAAGACTGGTATTCAGGGAGAAGGGCTGCTGGAGTGCCGCATGCGTACTCATCATGAACTGCTGGGTGGACCGTGTAGTAGCAGAAACAGCAAGTGGCGAATATGGTCCACAAACAAGGGAAGAAGAGAAAGAGAACATCTTTCACGGTCAGGTCGCAGACAGAGCCAAAGGCACGCCGCCCAAAGCAACTCCACGCCATCATGTAGAACCCGATCAAGACACCTTAGCAAACAAACAAGCTCGGCGTATCAACCTAAAGTAGACGCATTCAACGTTCTGAGACGACTAGTTGTTCCAAAAGAAATCCAGCTTTCGCAACGGGGGCCCTGAGGTAGGCCCCAAATCGAAGGGCGCTGAAGCGAAACCGGAGGGCAAGAAGAACAAATAGGTAAAAAGAAAGATATAGTTCGGCACGTCGTATTTCGCAGTAAAAAGAAGGTGTAATTTGCTTCTTTAAATGGTAGCGTTCACCAGAATTTGGCCTTTCTAACGAGACAGGTGCAATGTACAAAACAGCCCAACCAGCTAACTACTACCCTGGCGAGGAGCAGCACGCCCTGCCGCCGCAGGCAGAGCAGAGCTGCCCGTCATGCATCCCCCTGTCGGATTCGCTTGCCAATCTCACCTATACTTTTTCGCTTTTCTCTCTATCTAGAACTGTATTCTAGAGATTTTAGGTTTTCTTCTTCCAGCTGTAATCATTAAGGTGGATTACTTCCGCATCAAGCGCTGCGTGTGACTCGTGAGTAGGTGAAGGTGTGCGTGCGTGTGTAGAAAGCTGGTCGACCTCCTGTTGCCGTTTGTTTTCTTACTTGGATTTTTCGAGCTTTATACTTCAAGTCGCTTTATTCTGCGAAGATGGCGAGCGGAATGCCAGTCAACGAGTCCTGCGTGACTACGTTCAACGAACTCAAACTGCGTCACTCTTTCAAATGGATCATCTTCAAGATTGACCACGATGAGATTGTGGTCGAGAAGAAGGGCACTGGTGACGCCTCAACTCTCACAAAGGAACTTCCAGCTAGTGATTGCAGATACGCAGTGTACGATGAAGGTAGGTCGCTTTTTTTTTCCGGTTTCCACTGTGTCAACTCGGTCGTTCTAGTGTCAGGCGGAGCCATCAGTTCCTCCAGCGGCTCTAGTAGAAGAGCACTGCGGCCTGTGGCTTTTCCTTTAGAAATTTACGAACTTGTTTTGGTGTGCGGAGGTGCATTTTTTCTACAGTGGTTCCCCGCGCGGGTGTGTGCACTGGGTGCGCTGTGCACATGCGTGTGTCGGGTTGTTTGTTGAGGGAGCATTAGCTGATAACGCACTGCGAGACCTAAGCGCATTAGTCGGTGTCGATTTGTGTGTGCAGGCCAGAGGATCCACTTCATCTTGTGGTCCCCGGACTGTGCCCCAGTGAAGCCACGCATGATTTACTCTTCATCGAAGGATGCTTTGGCGAAGAAACTGGAGGGAACCGTGGCGACAACCCTGGAGGCCCACGAGCTCGGCGACCTAAGCGTGCTCCATTAGGACGTTTTCAACCCCTAGTCCGTAGCCCGCTAGCCAGAAACCCAGTGCTTGGAGCGGTCGCAACAACTAGCCGCGTTCGTGTAAATTGGGGGTTGTTGTTTCCCCGCTGCCTGCCTTCCCGCCTTCTTCCCCGTGGGACGGTGTGGGGGAGCTAAAGGGCAGGGTGTTCGCTGCTGCATAGTGAAGCAGAAGGCACCCGAGCCCCACACGCAGCTCCTGAAGCGATGTAGTCCAGCAGCGATGAGGCTGCGATGATTCGCTGAGGGCAGCCGAACTCGGAGACGGATAAATCGTAATTGCGCCGCGGGCGAATTGGACAACAGCGTCATGTGGTCTGCGTGTGTCATGTAGAGTTAAGGTTTAATTAGTAGTAGTAGATTAATGCAGGAACATTTGTAAAGTATTAAGGGTTCTAGACGCATTGCGAATTGAGGTATTTACACACTGTAGGTTGGGTATCAGGAGTGTGACAGGGCAGGCTCCCCATCAGAGTCATGCGCGCATTGCTATCAGCAACGGGTGCGCAGATCACGAGCCACTATAGGAACGGATTCACGTCAGTAGCTAGTGAGAGTGAGGCGCATTGAATACTCCGCAGTTGTGGTTGTGGTGAGTAACGCAAGCGGGGAGGTACACCTCGTGTAGAATTTGAGTAACGCAAGCGGGGAGGTGGAACTCCTCGTGTGGAATTTGCTTGGCTAGAAAGCGCCACTATGTTTTATGACGTGATGGCAGAGGCATGTAGGTGGTGTAGTGCTGAAACGTATGGCTCTCTTGCGCCACGAAGACAACACGGGCGGCAGAACGGCTTAAGCAGGCGTGGAAGGATAGGCACCTCGACGGTTCAAGTTCCTGCGTCCCATTCTGGCGAGTGCTTACGCGTTCACTAGTGAGTGCACTCCGAGGTGGAGCTTGAAGCGATGCTTCTTGTCGGTGCGTCCGCTGTTCCTTCGTATGTATTGTTGTGTCCACCCACCTGTATGCGTGCAGCGGCAGGAACAGTGTTATGCTCGTCTAAGTAGGCATCAGCACCAACCAGGCCTTTGATGGAAGGTAGGGCACAGCCGCGCAGGTAAGTAGACGTGATACATGGACAAAAGGGCTTGCCTTCAAACGTGCTCTCATGCAATGCGATTTGAGGGCAATTGAGCACAGCAAGTACCGATGCGTGTATGTTTCCAAGCAATTATTTCAATTTCGTGTAGAGCCTAATCCCATTGAGCTGAACCCAGTAGAATGTGATCTAGATGCGAGCCACTGCCAACTACAGAATTATATAGGCAACTCCCAGTGCTCGGTACAGCTGAGTCAGCAAGGAGTGCAGTCCATCCTTTTGCCAGTTACTTCGAGCTGAGGACAGCGCCAGTGCTCCTGTCGCATGTGCAGTCGATGTTCCTTTGGGCTAGTATTAAGTAGTGGAGAGGAGATGTGCAGGCGGACAACACAGTATCAGAAATGTGGTGCGTGACGGCCACTTTGTGTAGGTGTAATGTGAGTTACTTCATAAGCATATACTATGACCGAAGGGCATTCGTGATGAATGCAGTTTAAGCCAACCAATATCCGAACAATGCACGTGTCTTGTTCTTCATGTACGCACTTCGGGGATAGAAAAAAGAAGGCACTTGGTAGGCTTTGCATGGCACATAGTGCCGCTGCAGTTGGTGCTTAGGGGCCCGGCATTTTTCTTAGGTCACCCCATGACTCGCCATCATTCTGTTCTTTGATCATAGGACGCAGTACTGCGCAGCCGAGACCCTCTGATGCTCACTTCAAAATGAACATGAGGCTCTGTGCCTCAGTTTAGTGCTGGGTATCAGTGAGACACCCTAAGCCACAAACCACGACACGAATAAGACCAAATAGCATAAATTCATGAATCAGAGCGCATACAACGCTCCAGCACCGCACAAAGCGGCACTACGAAAAGAGAAATGATCTGCCATCAACCATCCCGGCCTCCTTACTTGTTGAGGGCGCAGCTAATTGCATAGACCTGATTTTGTACAGGCATCCATTTAATTCCTAGCTCCATATAAGTTCAACAATGTTTATCTTCAACGTTGTCAGGGGGACAAAAGGCTTATCCATCTTCAGAGTTCGTGGGCCCCTCTTTGCTCCTCCATCACTACATCGTTTCTGCTGAGTCCCTACTACCCTTTCGCCTTTAATATAAAACATTGATAGACTGAAAGGCACATAAAGGCATGCAGTGTTTTGGAGTAATTTTTTTATCACTCAGCCTTGAGTGCTGGTGCTGGCACGGCGGCTGCTGCTGCTGCTCTTCTGTCGCCGCCCCAGCAGAGCAGCAGTGGCCAGTGAGGCCCGATCAGCTCTGTGATCCTCTGCAATAAGACGAAGGCCCGCTTCTATGTTTCCCGTTGATTTCTTTTTATTATTTAGTGGGTCTTCACAATTAGATGATACCTCTTGTCAAAATCAACCAACAAACACACCTCAGGCACTTCAGACCGAGCCCGTGTCTGTCGTTTCCAGAGTTGTGAGGCCGTTTCCCCTCCTCCTAGCCTCCAAAACCTAGACCCTGTAAGCGAATACCTAAGTGCCCCTCTCTGAATCGCCCATCGTCTGTCCATGCTTTAGGCCACTTTACCCCATCTGGCCCCGTAAGACGGTCCTAAGCCTTCACAATGCAGCAGCCGTCCTACCCTCCCTCTAGACCACGACAGGGAGGGCCCCCCATGGGACCTCCGTCATTTGGATTTCCTCCAGGAGGAATGGGGCCCCCAGGTTTCGGCTGTGGAAAAGGGGCCCCGCCACTGCCAGGGGCGCCGCGTCCCCCAGGGGGCCCCGGAGGCAATATGGGGCCCCCAGGGCCAATGTTTCCTCCTCCGGGGGCCTTTGGGGGCCGACCTCCGTTCAGTGGCGGGCCTCTGGGGGGCCCTCCACCACCTGGAGGGTTCGGAGGCCCTCCGCTGCCTCCGGGGGGCTTTGGGCCGGGAGGACCCCCTTTCGGTGGCCCCGGTGGTGTCCCACACGAGGCGGCAGCAGCAGCTGCAGCAGCAGCTGCTGCTGCTGCGACACTAGCGGCAGCGACGGGTGGGTTTGGTGGTCTGCCTTTTGTCCCGAATGCGCCTTGTCCTGTGCCACCGGGGCCGCCTAATGGCGCCATTCCCCCTCCAGGGGCCCCTCTTGGGAGACCAGCACCTCTGTCTCTGGATGAGCATATGAAGAACGTGAGGCCCTCTGACTACGTGCCGATCAAGTCAGACAAGGGGCCGCGTCGTGGAGGAGGAGGCCCCTCACATCAGCAGTTGTTGCTGCAGCGGCTGCAGGAGGAAGGGGACTTCGGTCGCCTGATGAAGATGGCTAAGGAGCAGCTACAGCGGGAAGGGTTTGTTTTTGCTGTGCAGCAGCTGGTAGCTGGGAAGCTGAAGGAGGAAGAGGGTGCTGCTGCTGCTGCTGCTGGCAACGAGGAGCAACTGGTCAACCTCATAAGGGAAGAGGGGCGCAAGCACATACCTGAGCATGTGAAGAAGACAGTTCTTAGGACAATAGAGACACTGGCAGGGCTGGAGGCCCCAAAACCCAAGGCAGATCCTCAGGAATCCGGAGAGGAAGAGAAACAGCAGAAGGAGGAAGATAAGAAAGAGAAGCAGGAAGAGGAGCAGCGGGATAAGTCTCCGGCGTCTGCTGCACCCGCAGCTGGCGCGTTGGCTACAAGTGTCTCGGTCAGCAGGAGCCGCAGCGTGAGCCGAGGCAGCGTAGATCGCAGCCGCAGCGGCAGCAGCAGGTCCCCTGAGCCCTCTCCTGACAGGCACAGCAAAGCAGACAGTCAAGAGAGGCATTTGCTGTGGAGAAGAGCAGCAGCCTTCAGGTCCATTGCGGGAAGACCCGCCTCTGCAGCTGCTGCAGCTGAGGAAGACGGCCGCCGTAGCAATAGCAGCAGCAGGAGCAGGGGACGCAGCACAAGCAGGCGACGCAGTGCCAGCAGCAGCAAACGGAGGGGCAGCACCAGCAGGAAGCGGAGGAATAAGGGCAGGAGCCGGAGCGTGAGTAGCAGCCGCAGCAGCAGGCGCAGCCGGGGCAGCAGCAGAAGCGTAAGCAGCAGCAGGCACAGAAGGACAAGAAGGGGAGAACGCGGTGACAGGGACAAAAAGAGGAAAGAGACGGACAAGGACCACAAGAGCAGCAGCAGCAAAACAACTAAAGACAGAAGGGACAAGGGCAGCAAGCGCAAAGAGACAACAGACGCAGGCAGACATAAGAGCAGCAGCAAAACACAGAACAGCAGCAGCAGCAGCAAAAAGCAGAGCAGCAGCAGCAGTGGCAGCAAGAAACACAGCAGCAGCAGTAAGAGGTACAGCAGTAGCAGCAAAAAACAAAGCAGTAGCAGCAAGAAACACGGCAGCAGCAGCGGTGACAAACGCTAAGGTATATTCGTTTTCATGCGCAGATTCAAGATGCAACATATAGCATGCGGGCACTATACGCATGTGCCAATCGACGTTTTGCTTTTGTCTGCCCTGCCATATTTCCTGTTTGTTTCGATGTGCTCTTTGTCACATATCATTCCTCGTTTTCTGTATGCCTCCTCCTATTCGCTCCTTGTGGCCGTTTGCACGTTGTCTCATATGGACAGATAGAGAGATTATTGTTGCGCGACACGGTGTTGTTGCCGCGCGGCAGCAGAATTAAAGGGACAACTTGGGCTAAACTGACGACGCTACATGAAAGAGAAAGTGATACCCTCGAAGGCTCAGACAATACGTTTGGCCATTTAAATCAGATGCGGTCCAAGCTTTGATGCTTATGCTTTGAACAGTAGTATTACGGAAGAAGGACCGTGAGGCTTCACCATTCAGGGCCCAACTGCAATTTAAATGCTCAGGCATGTGTGGCTCAGGCTTTTGCGCTGCTGATGCACTGCTCAGTATGCAGGCTATACAGCTCTATATTTAGGATTAGGTGCAGCGCATGCATTTGCGAAGAAGAGTTGGGATAGCTTTTAGTTGCATCGGCTGTGTCCCGCTAGGGGATAGTAGCGGCCAAAGATAAGGTTGCTCGGTAAGATGCTTAAGTGGCACCCTGTTCCACAGAGTACCCACCGGGACCAACGACGAACTCTGAAGCGCTGCAGCCACATTGTCATAGAATATCTGGGCGCTGCCCGTGCTCAGATTGGCACTTGGAGACAGCAACTGGAACTACAACTGCCGTTCAAAAAGCAGCATTTCCAACCTTCTGCACCAGATGCTTCCGTGGCCATCTGGGTCGTTGCCGGTGCATCTTACTCTCTCTCGGATCTTGCGTGGACAGCTGTGGAGTAGACGGTTGACACACTTTGGAACCCTGAGGGTCCTTTACTTCTGAGTGAGCGTTGGTTCCTCTTTGCAGTACCTTTAGTAGAATAAGGAATGAGGGCAATATCCGGTGAAAACTGGGAGCGCTCATCCTACCGTAGCAAAGCATGGTTCATGGGGCTGAAGGTCTTGGTGGCCCTTTTCGGGAGTGCCTTATACAACCACCTCACAGAGGACGCTGACGGCGGATCGGGCCTCCACAAGTTGTTTCCCAGTATTCTGCAGCACTATCGGTCGAGGGCTGATACCTGCAGCGCTGCAGGTCGAGGCCTGGCAGGTGGTGCTAGGGCACGCCATATTTAGGAAGAACTGGGCTTTTGGAAGCGTTTGGCTCCAAAAAGGGGGATTCTCTTTCCGCTCGAGCATTAGAGCGAACAAAGAATTTGCCTTCAGAGGTACTTTGGGGGCGTCCCTAAAACTGCTAAGAGTGCATAAACTTCGAAAGCGATACTCGCGTCAGAATTCGCGCCAGCAAATTTAAGCCCAGAAGACTCCGATCTACACGAAGTCGAGACCTCTTTCAAATGCATGTGAAAAAATGGGTAGAGCTCCCTTCTGCTCTTTCATCACAGCCATATTTCAGCCTTCTATGCAATATTTTCTGCACTCATGAGGTGAGCAGCAGCTCAGTGCCAGCACACCGAATCCACCAGGGATTCCGTACCCACAACGCAGGGTGGCTGCTTCAGCGTTTTAGATCGCACTGCTGTAGGAGCCCTGCCTTTGTGCTGGGAACAACCGAGCGTCTTCGCCCACATCGCCATAAGAATACTACGTTTGTGGTGAGACGGACCAAAGAAAATTTTTTGCTTTCGCCTGCAAAGCCTGCTTCCTGACCTTACAGGATTTGCGCTTTTTTTGGTGCCCAAAATCGAACACCTTTTAACATGTTGCAAGAACCGCACCTTCTGAGTCGGCTGTGCTGTCCATGCTAGCTGCGCTGTCCACGCTAGGCCAAAAACAGCACTAAGGCCCACATAGCGCGCCAGAAGTTCGCGTCTGGAAAAGATTGTGTGTTGCTTGCATTAAAGGAAAGCCCAAAAGAACTTGCGATTCCGTACAGGCACAGTTTTAAATGCAGCGGAAAAGTATTAGAGGCATACGGATTGCAGTGATTCGAAACGATCCATCCAAAACACCGTGGGCCTGATCTGTCATAAAAGTGAGTCTCTTCACCAAAGTATATTTACATCTGCACCCTAAGTTTTCTTACCACAAATTTTACTGCCTCTGGAAGTTGTTCCTGGGCAACTTTGTAGTGGATGCAGCGCCCTACACTCGGTTTCCTACGTTTACAACACATCCCTTGGATTTCATAAGCTAATATATCCTTGAACAGTCTATAGTCACACATTCGCTACAGGGATTTATCAAGACATGGGTAAATTCACAACCAAATATCCCGAAACATAGAATAACGACGTGTGTGCCGAACTGCGTCCCCAAACCATGCATAGCTACGTACAGTGAAATAAGCTTTCAGAAAATTTTCATACAGAATATTTATTTCGACGTGGGACTAAGATCGATCGTTGCACTCCGTTTGGCAACGACAACTTGTCTACACAACAAGGAGCAGAGACTCGGACTCCACCAATGTTGCATAGTCTCATCGAAACCGCCAGGTGGATTCCAGGAAAGGCATTGTATTCCTACAAAGACACAAAACAAGTTGAAAGCTCAAGGCTAGGGAATAACGCTGTACATGTGAAAATGGGGACAGAAACCTTGGGAAGCATCTCACTGCATAAACTAACTTCTGTGGAAGATAATATCAAGTAGCGTACTTTGTAATCGTTTCATCGCCTGCATCCCCCTTCAGTTACGTTATTCTATCCACTGAATTTGTTTTGATAATTGAATAGAGCGGAATACAACGCGTATTGAAGAAGCGAAAACGAAGGCAAGCAGTGGGGCACCACTTTCTCTCACCGCGGCATTGTCGGGGCTGCTGCATGGAGGTCTCCTGCAGCCCCACCCACCCCGGTTAACCCGTAGACGAGAAATCTTAAATGCTAAACCTTCATCAAGGTTAATGTGATTCAACATCAAGACGAAAAGAAGTCGGCTGCTGTTTCCAGTGAGATGAACGTAGTAATCGCACAAGGGCATATCTGCTGCTGTTGCTGTTGTTGTTTGGTGAAACTGCTCCCGGCATAGCCGCTGCAGGTGCACCTCCAGCTTCTTTAGGCTGCTACACGATTAGTATTGTGCGTTTTCGGTGCTGTTGCTGCCCGCAGTATCGGCAGCAGCGGCAGAAGCGGCAGTGGCGGAAGAACTCCTTAGGGCTTAAATGTTTGTTGCCCCCTCAGGACCGCTCGTATCTTGTTCTGTTCGCTTCGCATCCGCAGCAGCAGCCCGTCAATTTTTCCCTAGCACCTGCGGCATCTGCAGCAGCACCATTGGCGGCTCCAGAACACCCAGTTGTAGCAGCAGGAACAGCAGGAGGATGGCATCCGCAGCAGTAGCTAAGGGGGCCGCAGGACGCAGGGCGGACGCCGGCACGGCCCACACCCTTGGTGCCACTGGGCACATTGGGGGACCCTTCACCCCTACTAAGGATGCTCCATTTATAAAAAGGCGGCTGGAGGTATTCCAGCGCCTCATGGCCAAACAACAGCAAGACATTAAAGGTAAAGTTGCTGCTGTTTATCTCGACGCTGTAGCTGCTGCTGATGCTGTTGGCGCTCTTGGTTACTGCTGCCGCTGGTCTAGGGGACGCTGCCACCCTCTTCAGGCAGCGTCTTCAACCGCAGGAATAATAGTAGTGAGGGTAGTACAACTAATGGCGAACAGGCGGTTCGTTATTTCTTGGTAGAGGGCGGCTGTATAGCTTTTCTTTACCGCCATATGCAAGTACTCGGATGAAACCCGCCAGACTTTTTGCTGCAGGATTGAGACAAAGAGAGAGCATGAGATTTAAGCGTCAGGCTGTAGACATAAGGGGTTGAGAAGTAGAAACAATGGATTAGGGATATATCTTCCATAAAAACAGGACAGCCCGATACAAGAACATAGATATGTGCGGTACAAACGGAGATAGGTGTATCCGTTGTACAAGTAACGCATTGCGGGCGTTGCGATTGTTGGATCAATGACGCGTCTGGGAGTGCACACATAAAGACTGCATGCAGCTAATTTAATAGAGGCTAAGAGAATGCATGCTCCTTGTCTTGGGGCCTACAGAAAAAAGCCACGAAAAGATTACTATTGAGTTGCCAGACGGCAGCAAACGCGAAGGCGTTTGCTGGGAAACAACTCCAATGCAAGTCGCAGCAGAGATTTCCAAGGGTCTTGCCAATGCAGCGGTCATTGCCAAGGTAAGCTAGGGCGTGTGAAGCTACAGGCGGAGCAGTAAGCGTAATAGCAGCAACAGCGGCGGTGGCAATAGTTATCAGGGAGAGGAACGGTGCCGCCATTGCTCTTCCTTTAGTAACCCTGCTGCTTGTTCGTAGCTGCTTACTTGTGTCGCCTCGTTGTTCGTGCTTGTTGTCGGTACGATGTGATTCTGCTACACCTAGGTCAGAATTCGCACGGTGTGTTCATCGATTGGCACGTAAACAGACCATTTTGTGTTCCTGTGTAGATCCTGTTCAGGTAGCCTATGCGGACAGCGCTGCTGGGTCTTCGTCTATGTTGGCAGCAGCCGACGATGAGACGACAGGAGCGGCTGCAGAAGAAAGCTGCTGCGGTGGCGACGAGTCGGAAGCGGAAGCCGAGCATGAAAAAATCCCCTGGCAGCTTTGGGACATGGCGAGGCCTCTTGAGGGCAGCTGTAAACTGCAAATCTTGAAATTCGATTCGCCGGAAGCTCAAAATGTGTTCTGGCATTCTAGTGCTCACATTTTAGGTAGGTGCTGCTTTGAGGTGTCTGCCTCTGTTAGGCTGGTTGTCTTTTTGCCTGTGTTTTGTGGGTTCAACGCTTGCCGTTCCCTGTCTTTTCGTTTCCCTTTATTTGGCAGCGACTGCGCATGTTTATGCGTGCCCTCTATTTAAGTTTATTTGTTGTTTTCCGAATTCTGTCTGCTTGTTCCTATGTTTTAACCTCAAGTCTTCGTGATTTTCGTCCTTAAGGTGCAGATCGCATGGGTCTTCCAATGTTGCAGCCATGTTTTTGCGTTTTGTGTTCAGGCCAAGCAATGGAGTGTGAGTTCGGTGCGTTGCTAACTGTGGGGCCTGCGTTGAAGCCCGGCTTTTACTACGACTGCTACATGGGCCAGAAGAGCCTGAGCGAGAGTGAGCACGGGGCTCTGAACGCTGCGGCTCAGCGCATTGTGTCGGAGGCCCAACCTTTTGAGCGTTTGGTCTGCACGAAGGAAGAGGCTCTTGAGATGTTCGCAGAAAACCCATTCAAGGTGGCCCTTATCACCACAAAAGTGCCAGACGGAGGCCTTACTACGGTTTACCGCTGCGGGACCCTTGTTGATATCTGCAGGGGCCCTCACGTGCCCACGACGGCTCTTTGCAAATCCTTCTCGGTTACCCGACATAGTGCTGCGTACTGGTTGGGTAACAGCAGCAACGACAGCCTGCAGCGTGTGTACGGCGTTTCTTTCCCTGAGAAGAAACAGCTGAAAGAGTACCTGGACCTGTTGGAGAAGGCCAAGGAAAGGGACCACCGTTTGCTAGGAAACAACTTGTCTCTGTTTTTCTTTGAGCCGACGGTGTCGGCTGGGTCCGCTTTTTGGCTCCCAGAGGGCGCAAAAGTGTACAACAAGCTGATTGAGTTTATCCGCAAGGAATACCAGATAAGAGGCTTCAAGGAGGTCATCACTCCCAACATCTTCTCCTGTGACCTGTGGAAGACCAGTGGCCACTATGACAATTACAAAGAAAATATGTTTCTCATGGACGTAGAGGGTAAGGAGTGGGGTCTGAAGCCTATGAACTGCCCGGGCCACTGCGTCATGTTCCGACACCTCGCGCCCTCCTACCGCCAGCTGCCTCTGCGCCTGGCCGACTTTGGGGTCCTGCACCGCAATGAAGCTAGCGGTTCTCTCTCCGGGCTGACCCGTGTGCGCCGTTTCCAGCAGGACGATGCGCACATATTTTGCACAATGGAGCAGATTGAGGCAGAGGTGGTGTCGGCCCTAGAGTTCCTGTTCTACGTCTACGAACAATTTGGCTTCTCCTTCTCCCTATTCCTCTCCACACGCCCAGCCAAAGCCATGGGGAGCGTGGAGACGTGGAAACAGGCTGAGGCAGCACTTCGCAAGGCTTTAGTGTCTCTTAACAGGCCTTGGAAACTTAACCCCGGCGACGGAGCGTTCTATGGACCCAAAATCGACATCCAGCTCTGGGACGCGCTTAAGAGGCCTCACCAGTGCGGCACCATACAGCTCGACTTCCAGCTGCCTATTCGCTTCAATCTTCAATACAAAACGCATGAAGAAACGGCAGCAGCAGCGGCGGCGGCAGCAGCAAACAAAAAGGCGCAAGCCACGGAAACCAGCCCCAAAATGAATGGAGACGTAGCCAATGGGAATGATGACAACCAGCAACGGTTTCAAGAGGGGCACCTTAAGCCTGGCATGGCCAGGCCTGTCATCATCCACAGAGCTATTCTTGGTAAGATGAGGAACTCCGTCAGTTTGATTTCAGCTCGTCAGCTTGTAGCTTGTTTCCTTCAGCTCTTCTGCGCGTCTCTTTACTTGTCTCTTCATGCCTGCATTTTCCGTCTGTTTGCTTAGTGTATGGATGCTGCTTGGGAAAGCTGGGAAGCTTGGGGTACGATCCCTATGGAGGGCTGTGACTCGTTTGTGTAGTTTCTGTACTTTCTTGGTGCTTGTGGATGCCTGTTTGTTTCTGGCTTCTGTTTGTTTTGTTGGGTCTCTGTAGCAGAAGCGTATGAGTCTATGTTGTGGCACGTGCGCAGGCTCTATCGAGCGCATGTGTGCTGTTTTGCTGGAGCACTCGGGCGGCAAGTTCCCCTTTTGGTTGTCTCCTCGCCAGTGTATCGTTTTGCCGATTTCAGACAAAGTTGCTCCGTATGCAGAAAAGGTCATGAAGGCGCTGCAGCGCGAAGGTGAGAGTCCTATATACAGGAATGAGAATATATAGGAAGCCATCAGGGTGAGGGAACAGACTGAGGAATAGAGCTTTTTTCTTTGCCTGCGCCCACTGCTGCCTCATCGCGTCCTGTAATTGCTGCCACCGCGGTTGCTGAAATCACCAGCACTGTTTCTGCTGCTGTGGGTGAT
Source organism: Eimeria tenella (assembly GCF_000499545.2). Lineage (NCBI taxonomy): Eukaryota > Apicomplexa > Conoidasida > Eucoccidiorida > Eimeriidae > Eimeria > Eimeria tenella. Next base: position 87,733 of record NW_013545877.1, read on the forward strand.
GCTTGTCTAGGGTACGAGGTAGGCATAGACCTTTCGAACAACACCATTAACAAAAAGATTCGAGAGGCGCAGCTGCAGCAGTGGAACCTTCTTCTGGTGGTTGGAGAGGCAGAGGCAGCGGCCAAGACTGTGACCGTGCGAGACAGAGCAGATCCGAAACAACAGGAGTGCTTATCTATGCCTGAGCTTCTTGAGAAACTGCGCAAGCTCGCCATGCCCTCGTCACAGCCGCCACTCGATGTAAGGAAGCTCTGGAGTGTCTTTGTGTTTGTTTGTGTCCTAGCCTTTGAACTTTTCGAGTCTATTTCGAGTCTGTGATTAGATTTTCTTTGAATCGCTGCATATTGAGTATTCTTGTCTCTGTCGTTGGCTAGCTGCTGGTTGCGAATATTGAATCGACAATCTACGCCTAATCCGTGCATATTTGTACAGCGTCTGTCTCTCATTGGAGAGTATGTTGTATGCCGCTGCAGTGTAATTGTCTCTGATTAGTTCTTCACCTGGTTAGGTTAACAATTGTCTCTGCCTGTTTGTTGGTTCTTTCCTCGTTTTCATCTTGTTCGCTGCCGCTTTCTGCGTGACTTTTTACCGTATCTGCCGCAGTCCGTTATGCAACCCCAATATTCCGCCCGTGTCACTGTCAGTGTCTGCGCCCTTGCATTGCTTCTAGCGCGCTTGTATTTTTCAGCTATTCGCAGCTTTGTATATACTCAGTGTGCTTCTGAGCTTTTGATTGCGGAGGTAGCCTTCTTTCGTTTTTGTTGGGGTGTACTTACAGCTCAATGAGTGGAAGCGGAAGGACGCTTGAAGACCCACCACCGATTGAACTGAGAAGTGGACATTATCCAGGTTTAAAACTTTGCAGTCACCAGCAGTGCTCGTATCTTCTTCGAAGATGGATTTAGCGCCGAGTGCGTGAAGCAGGGTGAAGCTCTGTGGAAACATTACGCAGCAACGACACCAGCATATGGTCTCCCTTTTGTTGCTGCCTGAGGCACACGAACAGGCATATTGTATGCTTAACTAGCGAGTTTCGTGAGAGGCCACTGCACCCTCCCCACGAGGCTTTTGCTGGGCCAGCTCAAGTCCACTACAACAGCAGCAGTCTGCACAAGACAGTTTTAAATTCAAGAAAGTCAGCAGCTGCAGTTAGTTGCTCCGGTGTCCGCCGGTTTTTGTTTGCGTGTGGACGGCCAAGACACCTCCGCGTCTGTGCTTCTTGTTTGGCCTCTGCGACACGTTTTGTGGCCCTCAGAGGCCCGTGAGGCTGACAGACGTGCAGGGTTGCAGTTCGTGCGCGTATGCTTCTGGCTTTAGTTCCCTCGCTGACTATAGTAGTCTTATGATCAAGCCTAGGGGTGAATGCTGACTTTCTGTTGACAAGCAGCATAGATAAAGGGGCACGCTGACGTTGAGAAATAGATGTGTCATGAATGACTGTAACAAGGTGCATAAGCCTAGACCTGAATAAGTAACTGTGCGCGCAGAAAGCCAATGCGATTGTACGTGCCAGCGCAAGTGCTAATCCTCATAAGGAGTTCAAGTCAAGTGCAGGTCAGAGTCACGGACAACAGCTCTTCCTATCAGAAATGCCTCTCCCCATGCGCGCAGACGTGCCTGGGTTCTTGAGAGCGTGGCATTTTTGGTCTTTTTCCCTGCTTCGCTCGTTCCAAAAATACCTATAAGCTTTCTTTGGGTGTGGGCCCTATCGCGCAGCTGCTACTAAGTGATAGGAAACAGCTTTCTCATGGCCTCATCGCCAGGTTGACGGCTTCACCATAGAGTTTGGTCTCAATGCAGTCGAAATCTTCCCCAAGAGAGACCTCCACAGGTACAGGATGACTCACAGGAGCCCATTGAAAAGCACCCGACATCCATAAACGTCATTAAAAATTTCTCAAAGAGGTGCTATAGGGACTGTGGGGGAATTTTGTGATGGCCAAGAGGACAGACAACCACTGGATGGGTTTGCGTAAGTCCAGCGGACTTGATTGCGGAGTCTGTATTGTTTTGTCCGTGCTCAGCCCGAAACCTGGAACCAAAATAAATTAAATGCATTTTATTGAGGGTCACGAGAACATTTCAGCTATATGTAGTGTTCTAAAGGAGACAACTTGATATGGCGTTGGACTGGCTCACCAGCTGAGGGCCCCAGGGGCCCCCGAAACGGGCGCCCTATGTTCAGCACTCCGCCCCTAATAGAATAACCTATTCTCTGTTTAAGGCATTCCTGCTTTTATTTTTCCAATTTTCACTCCTTAAATCAAGTCAACACCGCATAGCAGCGAGTGCGCGTTCTCTTTGGAAACAAGGAGGCTCGTACCAGGCCGGCCTTTTACTGTCCAGTTTCCTTCTGCGGCCTTTTCCCCTCCATATTTCTCATTCTCGTCTCGTTTTGCTGTTCAAAGGGGCTCTAGGTCACTAGGCACGGCGAGATCCGTTGGGGGCCCGCTGCGCAACTTCCCTGGCGGCCCCCAGGGGCCTCAGGGCACCATGGAGCGCACACCACCGGGGGCTTCGCGACTTTACCCTTCTCAGGGAACCCCGTGCGAGACTTCTGCTCAGCTACAGTCGCTGCAACGGGGGGGGCCGCCGAGCAGGTGGATCTCCCCGGCCAGGCCCGTCTCGGACTCGTCGACGCTGCCCGACATGTTTGCAGGGGCTTCAACGTGGCTGGAGGACCCCTTGAAGGTTTTGCGGCAGAGGAAGCTGCTAGGATCTCTCTCCAGTGCCATATTAGGCCCCCAGCAAAGCCACAGAGGAGACTCTCGAGAGGGAACTGGCTGGGCACCTGCTGTGCGGGGCCTGGGGGCCCCCAACCTTACTCCAGAGGGCGGTCTGGGGCTTCGGTGGCTCGTTTCTGGGTGGCGCCGTGGCTCTGTGCCCAACAATAAGTTTGATCTGAGGCCCTTTGCTGTTGCGCAACACATGGGCCAGATTGACCCCGCCTCCTGCCCTTTCTGCGCTGTAGGTACAACACCTGCTGCTGTTGCTGCCACTGCTATTGCTGTAGCTGCTGCTTCAGCGTTTCCACGTCTCCTACCTGTGGCTTTTTGCTGCTGCTACGTTTGTTGGCGCTGCCAGTGTTGCTTCCGCTGCTTCTTTTCATTTTGCCTATTCATCATTGCACGTTATTTTTTCTGGCGAGGTGTGCGCTTCAGCGCGTCCGCTTTCCTTTGTCTTTACTTGTTTGCTTTCCACTAAGCGTGTTGCACTGTTTTTGTGTCCCTTTCTGTTATTCTTTATTTGTTCCGCTCGCTTTCTGCCGCTCTACTTTGCTTCCCTGTCTCTGCCTCACTTTCCTTGTTCTCGGGCACTTCCTTCACCGCTTTGAATATGCCTGTTTTCTCTACTCCTCATTTTCCACTTTCTTCGCTTTTTGGCTTTTCTTTGTCGGCTTCTCTGTTCCTCTGCCGGCTCGCATTGGCTTCCTTAGCTGGGTAGTTCATTTAGGTAGATTTTCTTGGTCCATGTTTGGTGCATCTTTGCTTGCTGCTTACCAGGAAAGGCGAATGGCTATTCGGTTTCTGCGTGAGGAGAAAAACCGGCTTGACAAGGAAATAAGCGATATACTTGACTCAACTCATACGTGAGTTGAACTGTTATTCTTTGTTAGCTACCTGTATACCTGAATATTTATGGATCCTGTGTATGCATCCACATTCATATTTGATGCCTTTTACGTGCGCGCTTCGATGCGCAAAGGACAAATCGGTGGCGCTCCACAAACAAATAGTCATATAGTTGCGCCTGTTAACTCAGGGATCTTCGTGATAGCCTGCGGGAGTACCAGGAGCAGCACCTCACAACAGGAGACCGGAATGGTCCCAGCAAAGTGCTGAGTACTGCTGCTGCTAAGCTGTCTGCCGCAGCTGCTGCTGCAGCCGCAGCAGCAGCAGAAGCCCTTTCGGGCGCTATCTCTGGGGCCAGCTGCCGGGGTCCCCAGTCTGCATATGACTTTGATGAGCTTCTGCCCGGGACCTGCTTACCTTGGGAAGGGCCAGCAGCAGCAGAAGCAGCAAAACCAGAAGCGGCAGCAGCCGCAGCTGCGTACCTCCACGGCGGAGCCTTCCGGCGCCCTGCTGTTCCAGGCGCCCCTGGCGGTCTAATGGGAACAGCAGCGTCACTCCTGTCGCTGGGTTCATCTGTGCAGCTGACGGCATCAGATAGCGCTGTTTTGGGGGGCCCCTTAGGCGGCCCTATGGCTGCTGCTGCTACCCCAGGGCCGCCGGTTGGCGGCCAGGAGGCCTTGTGTCGGGAATGTGCGGACACGGCCGCTAGCGTCTCCTTTTGGAGGGACGAGGTGGACAAGCTAGAGCGCAGTTGCCAGCTAGCTATTCAGTTCCATACGGACCGCGCAGAGCTTGTCGAGGCTGTGCTTGTCTCCTCGTACAGAGCTGACGACAGCAGCAACCGCGACTGTGGCAGGCGCGAAAGTGGCGCGTCTTGCGATAGTGAAATTTCGCTTGAAGACGAACCTCAAGCGCGTAAGCTCAACGGCGAAACTGTGCTTCTGGTCACGGGGCCTCGAATACAGCAGCAGCAGCTGCCGCTGTTGCAATAGCTGCAGCAGAATCAGCAGCAAAGCCGACATCAGAAATGAATATTGTCTTGAACTGCAAGGTACACTCTCTTTTCGTTGCGTCTATTCATGCCGCTTTCATCGCTGCTGCTATAGCGCAGGCTGGAGCTGCTGGTACTCTAGCGCGCTGTGTTTCTGAAGCTGCTGCCGCTGGTGCGGCCGCAGCTGCAGCACTTGCCGTTGCTGCTCGACCGTTCTTTACCACACGGCGGCTCACAATGCTGCTGCATGGCATTGATACAGTGATAGATGCAGCAGCAGCGCCACTCGCTGCAGACGGAAGGCATGTAGCAGGATGAACATCAGTGAAGACGGACTTGCAGCAGCAGCAGTATCGGCAGATGCAGCAAGCCGTGCAGCAGGAGAAGCAGCTGCTGTGCTTAAATCCAAAGCAGAGTTTTTGGTGCTCCCCTGTTTTTTTTGTTGGGGATCAGGGCCACCCACGCCCCAAAGTAGGGGGTCTCCTCTACGACGCCTTAAGGGACGCGGATATTCGCTCTCATGAGGGCTTGAGCCAATTAGCTCTCCCAATAGATGTAAAAGGGGAGCAGCCGCTGCTGCTTAGCATCCGTAGCCACTTCCGGTCGTACCTTCTACTTGTAGTGCTCGCTGGCTTACTGCGCTAGCGAGCTGCACTGAGTTGCTACCGTGGATGGCTGAAGTGCAGCTGTGACTAGCAAGGTAGCCGCGGAACGTTTGTTGAACAACGAGGAAGGCAATGCTTGTTGCTCAGAGTACAAATAATTGGATACGAGACAGTACCGAAGCAGGCACAGAAACACGGAAGCGGTGGGTCTACGGTGGCCAACATAATGAGTGAAGCAGATGTAGCTGCACATAATGGCAACAAGTGGAAATAGGACATCGCGTAGATAGTTGCATGACGGATGTACGCAAGTAGTTAGATACGGCGGGACGGAGAGAAGCTGTGGTGAAGACGTTTGGACACGGAGGAAGGGACAAGCACAGCGTCAGCAATCCGACACGCATTTGCGGATGTCACAGCTTACGGATACTCAGTAACTCGGCCATCCCAGAGCCCGATTGAGACCAGCAAATCTTTGCCGCTACCTGCCGCAGCAAGTTGGCCGGAAAGAAGAGCGCATGATCCTCTTAATATCCAAGAAAATTCCAAGGAGACGCCAAACACATCTTGGGTCCCCTTTTCGGGGCCTAAAACACTTAAGAGAATGCCGAGGCTATGGCGTGTTCAGAGGGCCCACACAGCTCATAGGGGGCGGATTAGGCACTAGCTATTTAGACTCCGTACAGCGGCAAATTCGTCTCTGATGTTCCCACTGTAGTGCAGTCTCTATCCAGCATCGTAATGACGCGACGAAGTAACTATGCTTCTGTATAGTCTCTTGGGGGGCCGGGGCCCCGGGGGCCCTATAGAAGGGCGCCTGCCTCCCTTGAATCATAACAGACAGAAACTGGGGGGCCCTTCTGGCGGTGTCCCTTTGGTGATCCACACAAGTAATAAAAACGCCTAATTATGAGCTCAGGCAGGCTCAAAGCTTACTTTTTGGATTTGTGGGTGAGGGTTCAGATGTGGCTGGTCTGTTGAGTCTGCGCATGCGTAGCAAGGGCCTGTGTGAGCTATGAGGCGAGCGCGAGCTGCGCTTACAGGCGGGGTTATGCGGTTAAGTGTTTGCCGCTTAACATTTGGGGCTTCAGGCTGGAAGGCCTGGAGAGGAGACGAGCGAAACGAGACCTGTCGTCCTTCCCGTACTTGCTGCCGCCACATTGGCAGCAGCACACAGCAGCATACAAAGCCGCAGTAACAACAACAACAACTGCAGCTAGAGAGGCTGGCTGCGCGCGGCCCCGAAGGCGTTGCCGTACTCGTCGCTTCTGCTGCCTTGAAAGAGGCCGCAGTGGGAAAAATCGAAGCTGCTGCAGCAAGGTAAACTGCAGCATGAGCAGCAGCAGCATCAGCACGTGCTGCTTGTGCTGCCATGTATATGTCTGGGAAATCTGAGAGTCTTGCACTCTCCAAAGAAGCGCTACGACTTTTGGGGGCCCCTGACCGCTGGGGCCCCCCCAAAACACTCGGTCCAAGTAACAACAGTTCCAGAGATAGCAAGTAATACCACTGCTCTAGCACTTCTAGGGGCATCAAAGATGATGCTGCCCACTCGAGAGGCTTTTCACGGAGAGTTCGACACAGGGGGAGAGGAGGCTCCTTTACTCAGGCGCACTGGCGGTCTGTGCCCAGAGGTGAGCCTTCCTCACACAAAGTGCCCTTAAGAGGGACAAATGCTTCTTCTTATGCATCATGGCCGACCTTTAATGGTTGTGGATGATTAGCAGCTTGGCTCTTGCGGCCTCATAAGACGGCATTTACCCGTCACCAGAGCTCTTGGCCTCAGAGGGCCAGTGTGAGTTTCTTTTTGTGTTCGTGAGCCCCATGTTGATTTTCGAGACCTCTGAAGAGGCTTTTTCAAGGCTGTTCAAGAGGCAACCCAGAGAAGGCCCGTATCTCTCTAGCATGGGCGCGGTTTAGCTATGGTGGACCAGGAAATTGGTCCGTGCTGCGCGTAGCTTGTTGGCAGCAGCAACAAGACAGCCCTCGCAGCAGCAGAAGTTACGGCCACAGAATAAGAGCAGGAACAACAGGTGCAGCAGTGTGTCTCTGTTGTTGCTTCAGGACGGAAACTGTCTGCAGCGACTTTGTGCGTTCGTGCTTCGGTGTTTGTGTGGCGTTCGCCCCTCGTACAGGGAGCGCCTAATACACTTCTCAGGCCATACTATCCCCAAGCACTTCAGTGAGTTCCAGTTCGTCAGGCTGTGCACCCGCACTCGTCTCTTCGTGGTCCTCTCTCATCTGTTTCCTGCCTCCATGCCTGCATCTGTGTGCGTGGGTGTGCTTGCCCCCTGCCCCCTGCCCTGGCTGTTTGTTTCCGTTCCTTTTCGCGTATTTCTTTGTCTGTTTTGTGAGGAAGGCAGCTTATGAGTCCCAGTCCCGTCCATAATCTGTTTATATTTTCCCCTGCGTGGTTCTCAGTTTCTTTTCTCCACTGCTATGCACCCTGATTCTGGTTCCTTCCCCAGACCCTACACCTTCTAACTGCTAAGCTGTCACCTGTAACCTCGACATTAGCCGCGTCTAGAGTTCGCTGCACCTTAGGGATCGGCCGCAAAGCGTTGGGGTTGAATTTTGTGTGCAGCTAGTAACGCCATCAAGAATACTAAGTACTCCTTTTTTACATTTCTTCCCGTCGTTCTCTTCCAGCAATTCAGGTGCAGAGCAGCAACCACCCCGACAGCACCAGCAACCGCAGCAGCAGCGGCAGCAGCAACAGAAACACTGACGAAAAGCAGCAGTAGAGACGTTGAACACCTCTGTTTCAGATCCAGCCCGCTGTTTGCTAGCAAAGGCCACCTCGTCTGCAGCTCACACGCATGGTAATGGAAGTTCGCCGTGTGCTACCATCTGTAGCGGATGTTGCAGACACAACTGTTTCTCCCAATCCTCTCATTGCTGCTGCAGGTTCTTTTTCAATTTGTTTTACCTTCTTGTGGCCCTCGCCCAGCTCGTTCCCATTCTGCAGGTGCCTTGCTGCTGCCGCTGCGCTGATGCTGTAGCGGAAGCTGCTGCTGCTGCTGTAGGAGCCCCTGTGTCAGCTGCTGCTGCTCTATAGCTTTACGCGGGACGCGTTTATTCTGCAGGTCGGCCCCCTCTTCACGTACTTGGCGCCTCTGGCGTTCGTGCTGCTTGCCACGCTCGCGAAGGAGGCTTACGATGACATCAAGCGGTGAGTTACTTTCAGCAGAAACGATGACAGGAGTGGAAAAGACACGGGGGGGAAAGCATTATTGGCAGCAGCAGCAAGCTCAGCAGGAGCACAATGCCTAGCTAGAGCTGCAGCAACATCGTCAGCAAGCGCAGCAGCAGCGTCTTTTTGTTTTTGTATGAGCATCTCTGTGTACCGTTGCTGTTCAGGGCCTTCTTTGTATCCATTTGCATGTTTTGTCTTTATGTGCCTCTTCCATTGCCGGAGTCCTTGTTTCTCGGTGACCCTTCTGTTTCTTTTCCCCCACCACTTTCCTACTTTTCACTTTTGTTTTTGGCTTTTTATGCCTATTTTAGTCTCCCCTCATGTCTTCTTCCGTTGCTTTCTTTGGCTCTGTGCCTCCTTTTCCTTCCCGCTCATCCCGCCTCTCTCGTAGCACTGCATTTTGATCCGTGTAGGGTCATTTTTTGTTGCTGCGTCTGCAGATGGGTTCGGGACAAAGAGCTGAACGGCCAGCAGTACATGAGGCTTTTGCCTACAGGTACATTGTGTTTTCGGTGCAACGTATGCGTTGTGTTTGGGTTCGTCCTTGCTACACTTTTGCTCCTGTCGTTTCATACATCCATGCGCTTGCCCTTCCATGCTTAATTTCAGTTTGCTGGAGATTCTTGGATCCTTGTTTTGTCCGTTTCTGTCGCTTTACTATCCTGTTGTATTCCCATCGTGTGTCTTGCGTGCCATTCTCTCCTCTGACGCTGCCTCGTTCATCCTTGTTCGCAGTAGGAATTTGTTCTGGTGTAGTTTTTCTAGAGCTGTTTCGTCGCTTCAGACTTATGATTTAGCTTGCATCAATGATTGTATCCAAGCCGCGAGCAAAAGGCGTTTGGGGTTTGAGAGTACAGCTTTTGAATTGAATTTTTGCTCCAGGCTTCGTACCCGTGAGCGCGAGCACAATTCGTGTGGGGCATATAATTCAAGTAGAGGCCAATGAGAGAGTCCCTGCAGATCTAATATTTTTGAAAACAACAGAGAAAAACGGCAGCTGCTTCGTCCGCACAGACCAGCTGGATGGAGAGACGGACTGGAAGCTCAGGTAGGCGCTGCTGGCATTGCACTTCGTTTTATGAGTTCTTTCCCTGGTGCAAACGTCGATACTCTTGCGTATCTTATTCCTGCTGCCAACCCTGTTGCTGTTGCTCGTGCTGGGGTCGAGGACGACGGTGTAGCGGCTGTTGCTCCTGCTGTTGCCGTTGGTGCTCATTGACAGGCTTCGATATGCTATTTGTGTCAGACGTCTTCACTTAGGTTCGTGTGTTTTTTACTTCTGCGCATGCGCCTAGGGGCTAGGGTTTTGAGATAAAGACAATGCGGCTTAGGAGCTACTGTACAGTGTTTGAGACCTGTTGCAGGAGGGCGGTTAATTTGACCCAGCATTTGCCAGCTGCTGAGCTTATAGCGACTTTGGACGCCCAGGTCCTTGTCGAGGCCCCGAGACAAGACATTTATGAGTTTACAGGGCGCTTCTCTTTCTTTGGGGACAGCAACAGCAGCAACAGTAGTAGCAACAATAAGAGTGGGAGGAAAGCAGAGGGCGGAGACGTTGCTACAGCACCTGTCACAGCAGCTAGCACGGAAGCTCAGCCTGATGCAGGCGGAACTCTTCGGCAGCAGCAGCAATGCCAGCCCAGCATCAGGCCCTTGTCATCATCTGCTGCACCGTCAGCAACTACAGCAGCAGGGATCGCAGGAGCAGGACCTGGTGACGCAGTGGTAGGTCGTAGTCGTTCCTTGCCTACCTCACGTTGTTATGCATGCAGCGTTGGTGCCTCACAGCTGCAGCTATGTTTGCTGCTGTTGCTGCTGTGGTTGCTGGCCTGTTACTGACGTCCCTGCAGGTGGATGTGAGTAGAGGAAGCTGCGGAACTTGTCACGTGGAGCCTCTGGGTCTTGATCAGGTCCTCTGGGCCAACACCGTTGTCGCGTCAGGCACGGTCATTGGCATTGCAATCTATACTGGCAGAGTGCGCCTTGCTTCTTCCGCTGCTTTAGCTGCCGTTTTTTCTTGTTGTGGTTGGCTCCGCCACGTAGTTGCATCCCATGTGCTGTAGCTGCTATGTTTGTTGCAGCAGCAGCAACTGCTGCTGTTGCTTTTCCTCATTTCATCTGCACCATTCCTGTCTCGTTTGCTGCAAGACTGGCTCGTGATGCTTGCGCTGCTTTTGCCTTGCTCGGTGACTGTGGAGGTGAAGCTGCTGCTGCAGAAACGGGACATTGTGATGGTGCTCTTTCTTGTCTCAGGAGACCCGCGCAAGCATGAACGCGTCTCAGGCAGTGACGAAGGTCGGCTTGTTTGACTTGGAGGTCAACTTGATGTCTAAGATACTGTTTGGTTTGCTCTGCATTCTGTCTCTGTCCTTGGTAGCGCTGAGGGGTTTGGAGGGGATTTGGCTCATCTACTTCTGCCGCTTTATCCTTCTCCTTTCCTCCATCATACCTATAAGCCTTCAAGTCAACTTGATTATTGCCAAGACGCTGCACAGCCTTAATATCATGCGAGACAAGAAGATAAAGGGAGCTGTAGGCCACCCATCTACCCATCAAATCCTCCCGGCCAAGAGCTCTTATAATTCTGATAAATAGGTTGTACAGTTCATCGTTTATAGAGTAGGATATGTAAATGGGACTGGCTGCCCGCATGTGCTGGTGTCTTTCTGCCTGCTACTTTCTTGCCCACACCGCGTGAGCGTCTCTTACCATTTGTCAGGAACTGTTATTAGTTAGCCGCTGTGTCTCCTATTCCCTGCCTCACATGGACTGTCCTTATTTGTATCAGCCTTTATATTTTTTTCTGTGCTTATCTCCATCTCTTTGCTAGTCTTTGAGAGCATATGCTTCAGGTTGCCGTTCGTCTTGCCGTCAAAATATATCTGTCGTGATCAGCTAGCCATCTGTTTATTGTGCAGATGTGCCAGTGCATGCGTATAATTCGATTTACAATATAGCTACCTTAGAATAAAGATATAATCAGGACAATCATTGGTTTGCAGAGCATCTGTGATTGTGTGCCTTTTCAGCTAGTGCGCACCTCCACACTGCCAGAAGAGCTAGGTCGTATTGGGTACCTTTTGTCTGACAAGACAGGAACTCTGACTCAGAATGAAATGCATTTCAAAAAGCTGCACATAGGGAGGGCTTTGTTTGCTGAGGACGGACTCAGCCAGCTCCACCAAATAGTGCACTACCACTGTTGCAGCACTGTTGGGGCCCCGGCAGATGCAACGGTACTTGCCATTCAGGGTGAAGACCCAGTTGCTTCTCAAGGTGCTCACTTGAGACCGTCTGTGGGCGGCCCTGAGCGACGAAACAGAAGAACAGAAGTAGAAAAAGTTGCATTTGAAGCCATCAAAGCTCTGAGCATTTGTCATAATGTAACTCCCGTTTATGAAGAAGGGCAGGTGGGTTCCTTCCCCGCCATTTTTGCCCCTAATTTACTGTTGCTCTCTTTTATGTTTGCATTCTCGTCAGTTGTCGTTATGGTGTTCTTTTGGCAGTCGTCCATCGTTATGTGTTGCTGGGCTTCCTGCTTTTTTGCACCGTATCATATTTCTGTAATTTTTGTCCCTCACATTCGTTTCCCTTAGGCTACCTGCATTTTTTTGTTACAGTCCCGCTGCTGTTACCGATGGGTGCCCGGTTTGCACTGCCGCCGTCCCTCGTTGCTGCTTGTATTCATGGTATTTCCGCCTCTGCAGCAGCTGTTTTTGCTCTTGGAGATAGAACCGCGCTGTTACTTTTATCTGCGTTTTTTCCTTTTGCTAAGTTTCTTTTCTACTATTTCGTCGTAGATGCGCCCTTTTGGTTCTCTACGAGTACCTTTCTGTCAGGCTCTCTCTGTTATCTCTTTATACATTTTGTTCCTTCCCGGCGTATGTTTTGTCGCTCGGGAGTCTCGCAGTGTGGAAAAGTATCTTCTTTTTCCGCTAGGGTCTTGGTCTTTATGACTTAATTGCTGTGTGTTTTTGCTGCTCGTTGCCGCCGCAATCCCTTGCATTTCCTCCACTGTCCCGGAATCTTTGTCGGTTTTTGTCGCATCGCAACAAAATTGGCATCTGCGCTGATTTTCGTTGTTTTTCCTCGAGGCATCTGTTTTATTTAGGTCTGTGTTTCGTGCGTCTCCGTTTATTGCCCTCCAGCTTAGGTTCCAAGCTGCTTCCCCGGACGAAGTTGCACTCGTCAACTTCGCAAGTGAAGTTGGCCTCCGACTCGTTGAGAGAGATGAGCACAGCATGACTCTTCAGGTCCCATACACGCTGCTGCTAGTGCTTTGCTGACTACTGGGATTCTTGTAACCACCGCTTTCGTAGTCCAACAGCTGCATTGGCTAGCGCTGCAATTTTTGCCTTTGTTCGTGCTTCGGATCTCTGTTGTTACCACTGATCGTGCTGCTGTTGCTGCTGTTGTTGCTGCCGCTTCGTCCGTTTTGTCCTATGTCTTTTCCCCGATTTCCCATTAAATTCTGAACAGTTTACTTGTGCCTGCGTTTTGTGTGTACGCGCTTTGCATCAGATGCTCATAATGCAAATCCATGCTTGTGTGCTTGCGTGTGTCTTAGGGGCCTGGCGGCTTTCTGTTCGAATATGAAGTGCTTCACTGTTTTCCATTCTCGTCTGAACTCAAAAGGATGGGCATCATTGTGCGCGAGAAGTCCTCTGAGCGCATCTTCTTCTACGTCAAGGTAACTTCCGTTCCTCTACATAGCATGCCACAAGTGGAAGTTGAGACATGACTCGGGTCACAGGTCGGGGACAAGAAGACGCACTGTACAATAGCGATGCATTGAAAGATGAGCGTAGTCAGGCATATTGATAAGCAGGCAAGTGGGGGCAGGCCGGCAGAGATAGACAAACGGACACCAACAGAGACAGGCGCATGAGAAAGGCACAGTGACACAGACAGACAGATACAGAGGCAAAATGGCCAAGGGGGGAGCCCAATAGAAGGGCAGACTGACAGGGGAATAATGGGGCAAAGATGGCCACGCATAGAGTCTTGAACAAACATGGCAGACAGGCAGACAAATATTGCAGCAAACACACTGACGGCTAGTCAAACAATTCTCGATGGGAAGCAAAGCCAAAGGAAAACAGAGGAACAGACGGATCGCGAGGCGCACGAAAATCAATTATCAGATGATTGGAGACACACAGAGAGAGGGGGAGGAGGAGATATTCCTACGCCCTGCGAAGTAGACAGGCCAGCACAGTGACTGTGTGCGGATGGGCTTTGTGGGATGTTCGCGTGATTGTAATGCCTCCTGCTGCTTGGCGACATTACAGGGAGCGGAGACCGTCATGCTTTCGCTTGTGAGACCGAAAGGGTCCCAATGGTTGGGAGAAGAATGTGACAACTTCGCCAGACAAGGTAAGCACACTGACACAGACAAATAGAGTCACAGGTATAGCCAGAACAGCATAGCTAGGGAAATAAGACAGAGTTAAAGCGGGGCAGAAATGGATAGTTGTCATGATGCAGACACAGTATCTCGGAAAAGAAGGAAGCAGGTCTCTGTAGACGAAGACAGAAGCACACTTGTCTACTGACAACAACATGCAAACAGACGAGGAAACATATGGGGCTGGACAAGGTCAGGGAACAAAGAAAAGGCTTAGTACGGACAGAGTATCTGCCTGTATGGGTTTTCTGTATCTGTTTTTTACTCTAAAGGTCTACGCACATTAGTGTTCGCTTACAAGGAACTGACGGTGGCGCAGCTAGATGCTTTTCGGCTCAAATACGAGGAGGCGAGGAGACACATGCAACAGAGAGAGCGACGCGTCCGAAGAGAAATAGAGAGACTCGAGCAAGACCTTCTTTTGCTAGGCCTCACAGGGGTTGAAGACAAACTGCAAGATGTCAGTAGCAGTGACGACCTTGCACTGTTCGTGTTGCTGTTTCAGCTGGTGTTCCTCCTGTTGGGTGCTTGGTTGCTGCATGGTTCTGCTGGGCTATGGCCATATGCTTGGTGAAATTTGGGCCTCTGCTGCTGTTGCTGCTCCAGGGTTTCTGCTCTGACTAGGCTAGTATGGCGTTTCTTGCCTCATCATTGATGTTTTTTCTCCTGTGTTGCGTTGCGTGTACTTTTTCGCATTTCACAGAATGTTCCCGAGACGCTGGAGGCCATTCGTCACGCGGGGATAAAGATATGGATGCTTACAGGAGATAAAGTCGAGACCGCAACTTGCATCGCTGTCTCTGCAGGCCTAAAGACGAGACATGACACTCTTGCTATTCTTTCTTCAGCCACTATTAAGACGCCTTCTCAGGTCACTCATGCACTTGAATGCTACGTAGCTGCAGCTGCGGCAGCCGTTGGTTTCGAGGCTGCTGCTCCAGGTGTTGGTTTCTAGTTTTAAGTGTATATGCGGCTTATGCGGCTTCCGTCGTTGTAACGTGGGTATTTCCGGTTGCGACCACTGCAGCTGTCGTTTGTGCTGTGGCTTTGTTTGTACTTTCTGCTCTTGCTGCTGTTTTGACTGCCAATGCCCAGCGAATAGTACCACGATTGTTGCTGTCTTCATATTCGTATTTTGTTGTTTTCCTGTATTGGTGGTTTACCTATTGGTATATCTTGCTGCTGCTGCTGGTGTTTTCGTTGGTGCAGGCTCAGGAGGCGCTGGAACGCTTCAGCATGGGTCCAAGCGAATCGGTTCTAGTTGTTGACGGCCGCGTCTTGTCGCTTTTTCTTTCACACTTTCCTAAGTACTTCATACTATCGGCATGTCAGGCCCCCGCTGTGGTCTGCTGTCGCTGTTCCCCTACCCAGAAGGCTGCAGTTGTTTCTCTGCTGAAACTTTACACAGACAGACGGACATGTGCAGTTGGCGACGGAGGAAATGATGTTTCCATGATCCAAGCAGCTGTCAGTCCCTCTGCAGATGCTGATGCTGCCACTATAGTCGACGCTGAAGCAACTGCCGTAGCTGCTGCTGTACTCTGCACTGCGGCGTGCTTAGCTGCTGCTGTGTTGTACTCTTGGGCGTCCTGCTGCCGTTGTCGTCATTGATGTATGTGGTTGCGTCCTGTTTTGTTGCTTTGCATCAGTGTCTTGCTCATGCCACATGGCTTGTCCATTCCTTCATACGTTACTGTATTTCTTGTAAATTCATAGCTTTCGCTGCAGCTGGAACGCTAGCTGCCTGGGCAGCCAGCCAACTAGCTAGTTGTGTAGCGTGTCAAACGCAAGAGAGTTATTTTCCTTCCTGGCGAGAAATGGGACTTGTGTGAGCTCCCTGTATGCAGGATGTGGGTATTGGTTTGGAAGGAAAGGAGGGCCGCCAGGCGTCGCTAGCTGCTGACTTTTCATTGTCCCAGTTTAGCCACCTGAGGCGTCTGCTGCTGTGGCACGGCCGGAACAGCTACCAGCGAAGTGCAAAGCTTTCGCAGTTTGTTGTTCATCGAGGCCTCATTATTGCCGTTATTCAAGTCATCTTCTCGGCCGTCTTTTACTTCATTCCTCTGGCCATCTTCCAAGTGCGCAGAAGCTGCAATCATCCTAGGACAGACATTTCTCCCTGTTGCCTTGGGTCTGCTGACAAATGTCCTGTGTCTCATTATATCTTTTAACATGATGGGCGTGCTGAAATTAGCATTCGGGTTCAGGTTCTCGTCCCAGGACTGGGTATCTGGCCGACTTTGATGACCTGTGTGCTTTTTCGTTTGTGTTCAGTGTGTTTGCACGCCGCTGTACCTCTGCGTCCTGTCATGACTTCATGTTGATCTTCCGACTAATGCCCCTGTTTTCAGTCCTATCGCCAGGCTCTTCTTGTTTGCCTCATTGTCCACAGTGTATTCCTCTTTTTTTTCTGTTTAGCTCACTGCTTGTGCCTAGTTGCGTGTGCTGCTGGCTGTCTTGAAATATGCTTACAGGGCTGGCTGCAGGTTGGGTACGCAACATACTACACCACCGCGCCTGTGCTGTCTCTCGTATTAGATGTGCAGCTGCCTGAAAAGGTCGTATTTATGTTTCCTGAATTGTACCAGTCCCTACGGGCAGGGAGAGCTCTGTCCATCAAAAGCTTCTTTAGTTGGGTCTGGAGGTCCGTTTACCAGGTATGCACAGACATTGCTGCTGCTGCTGCTTGTCGTGTTGATGCGACGGTTGCGCGTGACCGTATTGTTCTTTTTCTTCTGGGGCTTCACGCTGCACCTACATTTTTGATGCAGTTCCTCATGGTGTTGCCTGTCATGTTCCATCTCTTTTGCTGGTGGACGGGTTGCTGATAATAACTTTAGCTGCTACCGTTGCCCTTGTTTATCTTGCTATTCGTCATGCTGCTCTGCTAGGGTTGCTGGTGCTGTTTTCAGTGAATTGTCGGTCTTAATGACACTTGTGCAGCTTCTTTTACGATTTATTGCGAGTCCTGCTACTGTCTGTTTCGCTCTTGCTGTCACCGTCGCTGTAGCAGCTTTTTTTATATTGCGCTTGCTGCTTTTCTCACTGCAGCTGCGTGCTTTGGTTTGTCTGGTGCGCGCTTCGTCATCCTGTTCGGTTGTTCCTCCATATGATCATTTTTTGCTCGTGGATTGTAGCCTGCTTTTGCCTCGCTTTTCGACTGCTCGTTCTTTGCATGGCTTCTTCGCGTGTTCCGCTTTTCTTTATTTCTCATCCTATGTTGTTTGTTCCTGTCCTTTGCCCTTTCCTGCCCAGGCATCTGGTGCTTCTTTTGCTTCATCCAATGCGCTGAAAATGCGTGTGTTTTCCTGAGTAGTGCATCATTTCCGTTCCTGCTTCCTGCCTCTCGTGGCCTTTGCTACCACGAAGGATATATGTATATTTTTGTGTGAGTTTCAGTTTTCGACTTGATGCTTTATGTCTGCCTGGGTGCTCTTGTTCCATTCTGCTTTAAATGAAAGGGCGCTTGTTGCGTACCAGCACTGTATTTGCTGTTGTTGCCTTTTCTCCGCTTGCCATTGCTGTGTACACTGCTATGCTTTAAGAACGTATAGCACTTGTTCCCACTGTTACTCTTTCGTTGCCGTGTTTTCCTCGTGCCTCTCCTGTATCACAAATCATGCATTTATTGCTTGTCTCTACGTTTTCGTCTTAGGGAGCTGTGGTGATGCTGGGGGCAATTGTTCTTTTTGAACAAAGTCTTACCAACATCGTCTCCATCACTTTTACTTCTCTTGTCCTCGCCGAATTGCTGAATGTCGCGTCTGAAATACAAACATGGTGCGCTGATGGTGCTGCTATGGCTGCTAAGTTTTTTCCCTGTAGCTGCTGTTTTCCACTTTGGCGTTGCTTCCGCGTTTTCAGCTATGGTTGCTGAGCTCGTTGGAGCCCCTTCTTTTGTTGTTTTCTGGGTAGTTCTTTAGTAGGTCTCGCTGGTGCTGGCGCTGCTTGTGTTTCTGTAGGCACCCGCTGATGGTATCATCTGAGATATGCACTGTCACCATATATATCTTCTCCATGTTCATCCTTCGCAGCTACTTCGATATCACCGTAAGTCGCTAGTTGCCTTTAAGTATATGAGCTTGCCTGTCTGCCTAGCTGCCTCTTTGCCTGTGATGAATGTACCCTTGAGGTTCGATGGTAACTTTGCAAGCTGAGCTGAGGGTTGCCATCTGTTCATATATCTCGAAGTGCAAATGCTCCAGTACCTTTTCTGCTTGGCTTTGCTGATTCCATGAAGTGTTTCCCCTCGCTGGGTGTACTTTTCACTGGACCCCTAGCTGCCTGCGGCTGCCAAGCTCGCTTGCATGCCTGCTTCCATTGTGACTGTAGTGTTCTTTTATTATAATGAACTGATACCATGTACTGCTTTCCTGTTTCTGTCTCGCGTGTATTTTATTCCTTGCATGCAGCTTATGGTGTCCATTGTTGGTTCTCAACTGTTCAGGGCTCTGTAGTTAGCTCTGATTATTGTATATTCGTTTCCAAATGCTTTTGATGGCTGCCCAAATTACAAGACATAGGGTTCTGAAGTGCTGATACGGCTCTGTGTGCTTTCAGTTTGTGATGACACACGCTTTCTGGGCTAAAGTTTTCGTCATCACGTTGGCCTCATGGTTGCCCCCTCATTTGTTCGCCGTCGTGAAGAAAATTGTTCAGCCACCACAGTACTCGAAATTGACTGCAGCATGACGGCCATGTCCTCTACACTTCGTGGTATCTGTATCCTGCGCAGTCTGGTTGTGTATGTAGTCCACTATTCTACGACTCTACGACGGAGCCCTCGTTTTTTGTGTGTCAGCGCAAGCAGCTCGACATGCTGGCCTGCCTTCATGAAGTTGGGGGCTGCGTACTGGTTTTACATTGGCACAGGTGCATGCAAGGAAAAACAGCAATCCCCGGCACACTAAGATAGGCGTGATAATAAACTGTACAGACAATTAATATTTTAAAATGTTTTTTGGTTGTATGTAGCGGATAATTTTCTTTCTTCGCACAATATAGGATTGCCCGCACTGCACGGGGTTGCATATCTGCACGCGCTTAGCAGCAAAGAGGTGTAACCAGGATCAACAGAAGTCGATGGGAGGCGCAGAAGGGAAGGGCGAGGTCATAGATCAGCATCAGTAGAGACAAAAGTACAGACGTAGGTGCTTGGAGAACATAAGAAATGACCAGGCCCAACGGTTGAATACCGACAGAAATAGACACAAAGGAACAGGCACATGGTGGCAGAGAAGAAAATGGAAGACTAACGAAAGCCAGACCGACAACAAATCAACAACCGGAATTGTAGCGGCAAAAAGCTAAAATCGCACATGCATATAGGATGGGCGCTCGCAGAACAGGAAGGCTCACTGTGAATCCGAGAGCAGTTGGCACGCAGGCAAACTGAAGGAGAGATTGCCAGTGAGCCACTGAGGAAAAGCATAGGCAAGCAAACAGACAAAATAAGGCAGGCACACAGAAACAAAAAGAAAGGGAGGTGAGTGATAAGAGGAGAAGACAGGAAAGAAGACGAATGTGCCGGTGCACGCCAAATCTGGTACATGCATTGAAGGGCAGAGAGAAGGGGGAAGCACAAGACAAACAGGAGCAGCGGCAGATAAAGGTTCAGATGGGCGTGTAAATGCTAAGTCAAATAAGGACAGCCCAACAAACGCGAAGACACGAGACAGACCCTCACAGGTAGATATACAAGGCAAGTCGCTTTTCAGGTGAAAACGCAGGCGGTGAACCGAAGACAGCCAGCAAATTGACTTCTGTGAATGCTCCTCCTCTTTGCTTGCAAGCTTTAGTTTCGACAGTGTATGCGGATATCCTTCATCACATGAGACGAGAACACTGATACAAGATATACAACAGTTGTA
This sequence comes from Eimeria tenella, assembly GCF_000499545.2. Taxonomy (NCBI): domain Eukaryota; phylum Apicomplexa; class Conoidasida; order Eucoccidiorida; family Eimeriidae; genus Eimeria; species Eimeria tenella. The sequence continues at coordinate 107,374 of NW_013545877.1, forward strand.
AATTTCACTGTGTGTGGCTCGAACTACTGGTACGCGTGCTCTCAAGCCACTCTCCTGGCAATATTCAGAGTGGGTTTCTCTATTTGACGAACGGGAACTTTAGCGCGACCATATACGTAGCAAGCTGGAGCCTTCTTTGCATAACTCACTGCAGAACTAATTGGCTCACATTCCACAGAATCCCAACTCATGAACTTTCAAACATATCTGCTTTGCACAACTAATTGGGCCTACGTGAGTGTGTGTGGATGCATGTGTGCCGCCGTTGAGCGGATGTGAGCACGTGCATATTGGGAAAGGAAGCTTAGCAGTTGAAACGATGCGATGGGATGCGTGCAGTTGTCGGGAGCGAGCCGCTTGCAAGTTCACGCCACGCTTTGTCTCAGTCTCGTAATCGTCCATACGTTTCTTCATCAGCTCGTTGCAAGGTCATTGTGAGGAAGCACGAGGCATAGTGCCGGCAGTGATGAGCTCCTGATACATAGTCCGCATCATGTTTAGCAGTGCACGCACAATGCACGTTGTCTCTCTCTCTCTCTCTCTCTCTCTCTCTCTCTCTCTCTCTCTCTCTCTCTCTCTCTCTCTCTCTCTCTCTCTGTGCGTGTGTGTGTGTGTGTGTGTGTGTGTGTGTGTGTGTGTGTGTGTGTGTGTGTGTGCCCATTGCCCATTGCCCATTGCCCATCCACACGTGCACATGCTTTCCAATACATCTGCGATCGAGCAAATGCACGCATGCGTTTAACTGGAAATGTAGGCTGAAACTGTCACCAAGCTCGAATTCCCACTAGATACGTATCTAGGGAGAGCATCAGGCAAAGGAAGAAGCAAAAAGTGGCAGCCATTGATTTTGTATAGCTGGTGTTGCATATGAAGGGCACCACTTCCCTGGTGTGCAATGCCGTCTTTGTCTAATTTCATCCCCAATGTCCACGGTTTGATGACCTTCCGTGCAATTAGTGCCAACACAAGAACATTTACTGTTCATCAGAAGGCTTAAATCGGCAAGCCATAGCTAGTACGCGGAATTCAGCCAGTGCCAAGCGTCTACACCTCTCTATGCTTATCTACAGCCAGCTACAGCAAGGCAAAGTGGGCACCAGGACCGCAGAATGCCTACCGTAGCACACTTCATCCCGTCGAAATAGTAAGAGTGATGATACTGTGTCTATATTGAGGCATTTTAATTGAACTTCCCACCTGCTCACAGCGAACTGTATTCTCTTGTGCTATTTAGTGACAGTCCCAATGTAGTGTACGTGTACATGCGGATTTTGGCTTCATCAGTAGGCAAAGAATAGCCAGCCATGCAAGGTGTAACGCAATCAATCTCTATTTTCATGTTATTTGCACTGAAGATATCAAAATTTGACCGCTTTTTATGACTTGTGGCAGCATAGGGCACATTATTTCAGGCTACAGAGAAGCGTTCACATAGCGTACTGCGTCCAACCCACGGAACGCAGCCAAGAAGGAAACAGGAGCAAAAAATCAAGGTAGAATGCATTTGACACTTTGCTGGCACAGAAGCTTTGAAGTGCTCTCTAGACGGTCCTTTGTTGCCGCTCTTCCTTCGAGTGGTCTCCAGATCGTGCGGTGTCTTGGATATCTTCCTTACGATGCCGACTCTACATACAACGCGCCGCTTTAGTTTGATTTAAAATCAGTTTCCTTCTCTTAATGGCGGTTAAAGAGGAGCAACGGAAACAAAAGGGCACTCCGTCCTCTGCACAGCCTCCCACCAGAGAATCGGTAGGCAAGGGATTCTCTACGAACGTTTCTGCTGTATCGGGGATCACATAGAAACAAATATACTATAGCAGAAATGTGCAGTCATAAGAGACTTAAGTGGTACGCAAGTAGCAGGGTGTCTCTGAGTATAAGTAAAACAACTAGACTGCGATTCCTCTATATCGATACGCCACACTGCCTCTGCGTCGCCAGTGCCGTAGCAAGAGAAAAACTATTGTAAATGCCATAATGCGGTTTGGAATAAGCCTAATTATTCAATTTAAATTCTATGTGCGCTTTTGGGGAGTAAAGAATAGAGAAGCAACGGCTAGCAGCCTGCCGCCTACCACGTGCAACACCGATGGAACAAAAGGTGTGAGTTCACCAGCCGATAGCCACCGGTCTACCAGTAGATCTGGGTAATTTCAGCGTATTAATTGAGGTCGTTTATCAGTATATCATTTCAAGTACAGCTGCCAGACCGAAAAAAGACGCGCACGGGCACAGGAGAACAGCCGGGGCCCCAGGCCGTGCATGCCGAGAGCCGACGAAAATGAGAGGGGCCCTGTAGGTGAACAAATACGTGCAACAGCAGCAACAGCGGTGGCAGCAACAGCTGTAGCAGCAGTGGCAAGAGCACCAGCGGGAGTAGCAGCACTCACGGGAGCAACAAGGCAACAGGGAGTCACGGAAGGCCCTTGTGGGCTCTAGGTCACAACTCGAGTTGGCACACAGAGGACTGCCTCCTCACGTACTGCGACTAATGGTCGAATGTACACAGCAGAACGCGAAGGAGGTGACTCTTAGCCCTTCTGCCACTGTTGTGATCTCTTTTGGCCTTGTGCTGTTCTCACACGCTGATCTCCTGTGCCCCAGGGGCGGTGCTCTGACCCCAGCGAGGCAGAGGGCCTTAGCAGCTAAATCAATAGTCTTTATGGTTCATGAGGGGTCCTCCTTGTCCCGCGCTAGGGGTCCTGCGGAGCACAGGATCCTCAACGGGAGCAGAAGCCCACTGTGTCCATGAGTAACTGAGGCAGCACCTGCAGCAGCAGCAGCAGAAGCCAGTAGAGCCCACTGCTTGCTGATGCTGTTACAGCTACGCCGAAATGCACCGGCAGAGACGCTCGACGGTGGGGCTGCAACGGCACACTTGTCGACGTGGCAGTGGCAGCAGCACCAGCAGCAGCAGCAGCAGCGGCGACGCCGTCTCAGACTGTGAAAGTGCACCCGCCGGTACCCATGGCGACCCACAGCAGCTTCTGGGCGCTGCGGGTCTGCCTTGGGTTGTCAGCCCCAAACTTGATGAAGGGTGCGTTCCTCCCTTGAAGGTTGACGCTGCACTGCGAGAGCATCAGCAGCAGATGACGGCCAAAATCAACGACCCAACAGTGGTAGCAGCTGCAGCAGTAACAGTGGTAGCAGAAACGGCGGCTGGCTGTGAGCAACGCCAGCCGCCCTTGCAACTAAATGGTGAAGTCATCGGAGCCAATAGCGACGCCCCACTTGTTTCTGCAGCGTCTGCTGGGACGGTGCGAAACAATGGGCTTATGAGCACCACGAATAGCATTAGTAGCAACAGAACCAAGCGAAACACGCCGGTCTTAGCCGGCACCAGCGGCAGCCGAGGGAGCAGAACCAACAGCTGTACCACAAGGCCGGCCAAGAGAAGGGCAAGTGACAAGAGACTGACCTCCAGCTCTGCTGCTGGTGTGTTACCGATGAAGCCGCACCAGCAGCAGCAACAACAGCTACTGTTGCAGCAACAGTTCGTGCAGCAGCAGCCGCATAATCAAATGGTCCTGCAAGGGCCTTCAGGCTCAAGTGAGATGCCTGACAGTTCCCTTCAGCAACAGAGGCAGCAGCCGCATCTATTTCAGCAGCAAACTTTCGTTAAGCAGCAGCGTGAGCAGCAGTTACTGCAGCAGCAGCAATCACTGCAGCTGGAACAGCCAGTGGACCCGTCACAGCAGCAGTTACTGCAAGAACTGCAGCAGCCCGTGGACCACCGCCGGCAGCAGTTGTTGCAGGAGCAGCAGCCTGTGCAAGAGTATCACATAGTGCAGCGGCAGCAGGAGTCGATGGTGCAGCGGCAGCAGCAGTCAGTGCAGCTGCAACAGCAGCAATTTCTGCAGCAGCAGCAGCACTCTCTGCGGCAACAGGTTCATATGCTTCCTGCGCAAGAGTTCCCGCCACATCAGGCCTTCCAGCCGCAGCAACAGCAGCAGCTGCTGCAGCAATCAATGTTGCTCCACAACGGGCCTCTGCCTTTTGTGTGTCCTGCGGCAGAGCCGGCATTTGGGGGACTTCCTCTGCAGGATGTGCCACAGGGGCCATCAGCGTTAAATCTGTACAGCCCCAATATGTCTCTGGGCCAAGTTTATGCCCAACAGGCGCCGTTTGTTGCTGCGTCACGAAGTGGTGCTACTGGTGCTGTTCATCCTGCAGGCATATCTGTGCATAACGGCAGTAGCGACAGTAGCGGCAGCAACTGCAGCAGCAGTACTCAACGACTGAGCTTGCTGTCTGTAGAGGAAGGGTCCCGCGCGTACAGGGCGCCTGAGATTGTTGTACCTGGTGGACCCTGCGGGGCCCCCTGTCGCCCTTGTGCAGGTCCTTCACTTCCAGATGGGAGACAGGGAGACCCTATAGGCAGCGAAACGTTTGTTGGTAGCATGTTATGCGGACCGAGCGCCCTGCCTCTAGGGGACGCTCAAGTGTCTGGCGACGCGTCTGCATGCCTCAAGTTGTCTCACGGTTCTTCTGTCTTGGAGAACGTTCCTCTTGTGTCAGGAGGCCCACCTGCAGTAGGAGCTCAGGCCTCCTCAAGGACTCCCCCTGCAGCAGCGGGGACAGCCCCCGAGGCTATCGCTCGGCAGTGCTATCACCACCCTGTAAAAGGGGAGTGGCGAGCTCGATACTTGGTAGGGGGGAAAAAAAGAATGAAGAGTTTCAGTCTAAGGAGACACTCTAACGACGTCGCCTTGGCACTTGCAGAGATGTTTCTTGTCTATGTACACTTAACGGGATCCCCAGCGACGGACCAAGAGGTACGCACATGGCATCAGGGCATTCTGGCCCTCAGCCGTGCTGCTGCGGCTGCGGCTGCTGCTACTGGAACCAAATTCGCTAATACTGAAGGCGAAGATGCCCAGCAACGGCCAATGGCAACGGCAGCGGCTCCAGCAACAGATGCAGGGATACCTGCACAAGCAGATGTCAATGCAGCATCTTGGCCTGTAGCGCAACCAGGTAGGGGAGGAGTCGCCGATGAAGAGAGCCGCTCAGATGCGTCATCTTGGGTGGTGCCTCCAGAATTAGAGGGACCTCGAGCGGAAGGCGCGGATAGCACAGTCATGGGGGGTGGCTGGCTTTCATCTGGGGCTTGCCGAAGTTCCACCGTCCCAGACTGGCGAGAATTGCTGTCGGCCCTAAAGACTCACCCATGGGTCGCCAAGGGGTCGGCTGCTTATGTACCATCTACAGGTGTCTGGGACTATAACCCTACTCTGCTTTTAGGGGGTCCACAGGGAACCCCGACCCCGCAGATATACAAAGGTTCCCATGGCCTTGGCTGCTTCCAGCATCCTTTAGGGTCTCCGATGCCCCAGGGAAGTATTACGACGGGCCCTGAGGAAGAACCGGTTCTCCCGCTGCCAACAGGTACCAACAACACGGGATCCCCTTGCTTTGGAGCAAAAGGAATCTCCATGGGGGTCGCGCAGTCGTTGCCGCAGCAACGCCTGGCGCAGCAGCAGCAAGGGATGTTCGGGGGTGCTGTTGCCGACACAGCAATAGGTACTGTCATGAATAGGTCGGTAGGAACTTCTATTTGTGGATTAGCTACCGGCAGTGAAGCATTAGACAGCAGCAAAATGGGCGCCTACTCAAACTGGAGGGTTGAGAGCATGCTGCAGGAGGGGTCTCCAAAGGACTGTGCTGAGCAGCAGTCGCATCCTATAGTGCCCCCGTTAGCACAAGCAGTGGGGAATATGGGCGTTTCCGCCAACAACAAAGGCTCTCAAGGGGCTCTGAGAAGAAAGTCGAATGGTCATCGCAGTGCTCAGAGCAGCAGAAAACAACAACAGCGCCAGCTGGTGCAGCAGCAGCACCCTGCGCCGCTTGGCGCGTTGCCACCTTCTCCTAGCTGCCACACAGAGCAGGGTTCCTTCAGTATTCTGAGCATTGAAGGAGGGAAAGTGTGGAGTCGGCAACAACAGCCGCTGTTGCCCGCTATGGACTTCCCAGCAACTGCTCATGACTCCGCAGATGCGGCTACATGCAACTGCTCCGCATCGAGGATTGCATTGTGGGGCTGCAGTTGTAGTTTGAAGCTTCGAACGAGGCGTCCCCTACTGCCCTTACAAAGGGCCCGCCTGTCGGACTTTTTGCTTCTCTGTGGCAGCCTCGGCACGCGTGGGGCTGCCTTTGGCATTGGCGCTTCGGAAAAAGCAACAGTCTTGTGGGAAAACTCGAGCGCTTTTGCTGCGTCGATGACATATTCAGCTGCAGCAGCAGCAACCATGCAGTTAGAGGAGGAGATTCCTGGGATGTGCCAGTGGGGCCTTCTGGGCAGTCGGTGGTTTAGCACGCTCCACCGCCTGCAGCAGCAGGAACAGGAACAGCAGCAGAGTGAATGTAGTTTGGAGTCGTTGCTGCCAGTAAACTCTACATCGGCTTCGGCAGAGGACGTTTCTATAAATGTGAAAGGTAAGGTAGTCACGGGACCTTCATGCTTAGAGGCAAAAGATAATACGCCAAGAGAACCCCCTTCGGGGATACCTCTTTTTCTAGCAGACGGCTTTCAAACAGACGCAGCGGCCACAGAAACACTTTTGGCGTGGAAACCGGTGCTGAGAACTCCAAGGGCTTCCTCCTTCCCTCCTAGATGGTGTTGGAATAGCATTAAGGAGAACAGCACGTACAGCGACACAAGAAATTGCAGCAGCATTTGTAACAGGAAGCCCTTATCAGATCTAGTCAAGGGGTGCAAGGTCAACAGCATCAATTCGGTCTGCAGTGTGGCTGACACTGATGACGCTGCTTCCAGGAGGCTTCTCGTACAGAAGCCCATAGCAAAACGAGAGCCCAAAGCTGAAGAAGCGCTGGCGAAGGCAGACATACAGCACACGGGGCATCTCGTTAAGAACGAAGAATGCCCTGAAACGTCTAGCTTTAAAGTAGGATGCGCTGAAACCTGTGAGACTGCTCCAAACAAAGGAGAGGCAAAGGCGAAAGCAGCTCCACCTGTGCCAGCCCATCATAGCAGCAGCAGCCAGGACGGTTCATCGGAAGACCTTGAAGGAAGCTACAACGATAGGCTTTTACCAGTAGCAGTAGTTGCAAAGGCAGTAGCGGCGGCGACAAGAGCAGCTGGCGGAGTCCTTGACGAAAAGGCTGTCGCGGCTGTCATGCGGCACTGGCGGCTTTTGGAGCTGAAAGCAGCAGAAGTGGCGCGCGAGTTGCGGTATCTGGAGGTAGCGATTCGTAGCAACGAGCAGACGGCACAGCTCTTGCATGTGGCACTGCACTTATGCCGCACGGCGGCTGCTGCTGCTGCCCTTCAGGAGGCGTACAAAGCGGGTTGCACTCAAGAAGCGCATGCAGGGTTTCCTGAGAGCTCGGATGAAGATAAGACGTGCAAAGCACGGGAGCGTGCCCTGCAGCGAATGCAGCTTCAACGCCAGCATCTTGCTTCCACAGCCATGGCTGCGCCACTAAGCGTTTTCATTGAGGGTCTCAAGGCAGCGCGAAACAGCCGCAAGCCAGTTCTCACCCGTGCGACGGTGCAACAAGTAGCGGAGGAAATATCGCAGCGGCTCACTGCAGCCTTTTCTGACGTCAAAGGAGACACTTATAAAGGCAAAAGCAGCAGCGGCTGCAGCAGCAGCAGTATAATTGCTAGTGTCGCGAACAGCAGCAGCTACGGCAAGTGGAGCCTTGCATGGGGAACCGTTTCTCAAGTTTTGGAGGAGTGCAACTGCGAGGAAGCAAGGCTGCTACAGCTGCAGCAGCAGACAGACAGCTTGCTGGAGCACAAGGAGTCACTCGTGCGAGTGCTCGTTGACGATATTAATATGATGTTGGCAATAATTGATTGCCTTCTTTCAAGTGCAAGTGCAGACAAGGCCAAGGACCACCTGACAGGTGTGATCCGTTTGTGCTACAATTGTTACTACCCTTCCCCTTTTCCTGTTAACTCTTGGTAATGCGGCTTAGACTGTTCTTTGTTCATGCTAAGCCGTTGTTGTCTAGAGAACTGCTTTTAACATTGCGGTAACAATGTTGCAGCTGCTGGTAAGGCTTCTGTTTGTGGTGCCATGCTGTTGTATTCCAGCAACCGCGGAGCCTGTGGCTTTACTGACAGACCCAAGCCTCTCCGCTATAGCCCCATATGGGTCGCTTTGGGGACTTCCTTCTCTTGTACCAAGTGATCTAGAACGTAATGCGGCAATGGAAACAGCAGCGCCCGCAGCAGCAGCGACAACTGACGCAACGACGGCAAGTAATGAACAAGCGATGCACCCGCTTAGTGGAGTTGGTTGGAATCCTCAGATATACAACGTCAGCCGCTGCTGCAAGTGCTGGATCCGTTGTTACTGTAGCCATTCCTGTTTTGCATGCAAGTTTTAACGATGCTGGTGCATTTACTGCTTAAAGCGCAGCTGCAGCCACATGCGGCAGGGCTTCTCTGGTGTTGATTGCAGAAACAGCTCCTGTCAAAGCTTGTAGGAGTATGCTGCGTGTGTACGATTACCTGGCATCGCTGCTTTTGATGCGCTTACTGCCGCAGGAGTCAGGCGCAACAGGCGCATCAGACGCAACAAAGTACCGCTATGTAGGGCGTCGCTTTTTGGGAGGCCCTAACGGCCCTGTCATATGCGCTTTCGACTTGCTGTTACAACAGCGTGTTGCGAAGGTGCAGCTGTTTCTGAGGGGCCCGCAAGACCCGTACTGGTGCTGCCGCTACGGGGAAGGAGACTCATGTGTTAGGACTTATTCTATTAAAACTTTGGGTTATCAGACGGCCCTACAGAAAGCAGTAGCGCTAAGGCTTGAAGCGTCTGGGCACCCCTTAGGTCATGGAGTCGGAGACAGGGTTCTACCGCCTGTGCAGCAGCAGCAGCAGCCGCACCAAGAGCTGCTGCTTTTGCAGCAAGACACGCAGGCTTTCTTACAAGAAATTCACTAGGGGCAGCTGCAAAAGCAGCAACAGGAGGTAGCATTGGGCACACGGGAAGCCTTCGGATACAGGGGAGGCGGCAAAAGCAACAGCAGCAACAAAATCAACAAGTTGGACTAAAAGAGTCCTGATTATCTTGAGAATTGTGGGACCCTCCGGCTAGTCACGAGACACCAGTGCTTTCGCGGCAGCTATGCGAAGACACGCGGGAAAAACACTAGCAATGCAGGCTCCAGCCTCAGCGACAGTAGCAGAAGGAATAGCAGCAGAGACAACACCAGCAGCATAGCTTTGGGCCATCCTATGTCCGTCTTTTTGTGTGCCGCAAGCATACAAGCTGCCTTAGCTGCAGCAAAATACTCCTCTAATGGACACAAGGAGTCTAAGTGCGATCAGGTGGAGCAGGTCCCTCCGGTGAATAGCTCAAGTCCTTCCGTGCAGGGGCGGCAGAAGTGGCGAGAACAGGCAAAACTGTATCGTTGGGAACCTGCATCTAGGGGTCGCGGTCACTGACAGGCCCACTGTCCGTCTTTTGGAGTCACAACTGGGGCGCTTGTGCATCTTGCCTGGCGGTAGCGCTCTACGCAGTGGCCCGCAGGAGATTTCTCGCATTACGGAGAGCTCTGCGTCGATAGAAGTCGTGAAGGGACCTAGACACGGTGTGGGGCTTTAGGGGACAAAGGGGCCCCAGAGGCCGTCATATTTTCCTATTGTGGAACCCCTCATCAGGTAAACATGGTGAAAATGATGGACTCATAAAACAGTAAGGGCTCCGGTTGCAGGTGCTGGTGCAAATCAGCTTGCCCATTGTTGCTGCGAAGAATCAAACAACTGAAAGGCCTGTTGGACACGTCTTGGACTTAGAAAGCGCGAAAGGACACAGATGAAGCCGCTAGCTAGCAAGCTAGCAAACAAAGCCTCAACAGAAGTGCGTGCGAGCTGCTTGCAGTTGTGTCAGTAGTTCAACAGGGAGGCAACCAAGCTTAGCAGCGAAAGCAGCTTCAACTGCGGTAGCAGGAATGTCGGACCTATTGTATTCTCGTGTTGCTGTGGGTGGAGGCATCGAACAGGGTTCCCCCTTTTGGATGGAGGCCAGAGTTGTTATCTTGGCCCCCACTAGAACAAAATTTAGTCAAAAACAGAACAGAAAGCGACTTGAAAGGCTTTTTCTTGCTCAACAGGAGCACGGGTGTGCGGACACCTTACTGGGCGTCGATGTTCTCTGCAGGCACGTGACATCCCTCAAAGTGAGGAGGCCCCTCTTTAGGAATTCAGAGGCACCATTAGCAAGGTGTTGTCAGCTCCTAGTGTGCTGTAATGGTATTGATTGCCTTTTCGGCGAGGGTGGGGCAACGTAGGGCATTAGCCGATGATTTGGAGCATCGACGCACCTTCGAGTCGCGCAGGAAATGCACCAGCACTGGTGGAACCCATATTTCCTATCGGCTTGAGGAGTGCTTGCACTAGTGTGCAGCCTATCTATGTTTTGGCTACCTACTGTGTGTATCGCCTTCCCGGGTTGATTGTGGAAGCCTACTCAGCCTTGCCGAACACGTTTAGTTGGCCCAGGTGGCTTCCCACAAAGAAATTACTTGCAGTTTGCGGTTGAACTCACTTCGTAAAATAGTGTTGTGATGGAACAAAAAGTATGAAGCTAGCACCGCATGGTTTCGATCCATGGACCTGGGGGTTATGAGCCCCCCACTCTCCCACTGAGCTACGGTGCTTCGGTGTCAACTCTAGTTATAAAGGCAAGCCTGTGAGTGGGTGGCAGTAAGGAATTGTTACGTCTTTGTAGCCCATATTTTAATGTATTTCCCTCCTTCTTACAAGTGGAATGCGCTTGGTGCTGTGCTTATTTAATTTCGAATGTCTGAAGCGGTGTGGAGTGGTTGAGACGGTTTGAGGGTGAGGGCAAGTCGCCATTGCTGCTGTCACTTCCTGCTTGCCTGTTCCCGTTGCACTTCAACACATGAACAATATACTTAAAATCAGGGATACTGTTTTAAAAGTGGAAACTCACTTTGTAGCCAGGTGAGGACTTCGTGGCAACAGCCTACGCAGAGCGTCTTCACTGCTTCAGGACGAAGCTGGAAATGTTTTATAGCTAATCCTCTATCACTGTGTCTACAGGACAACAAATATAGTATTTTCTCAGCTTGCATAGCCTGACAGGGAGCACGTCTCCATATCGGTGTAAGATTACTCTAACTTATTACTTCTCTGACCAGTACAAAATCGGTTCACGACAGTGAGGAGATGGGTCCCTACCTGGGTAGGTGTCTAACGGTGCTTTTCCCCCTTTAAAAGGCTACCTGATTAAGCTTATGAAGGCGCACCCCAGATGGCCATCCTTTGGCTTCTTTCTTTCAAAAGAAACAATGTAGAGCGACGCCGTCCCCACCAAGTTGCTGTTACGCTCGTGAAGTACAGCTGAAAAGGAGACACAACCGACTGCATTATAGATTCCTCGGCTTCTCCAAAGTGTTCTGAGAATCCCGTAGGTAGACAGTAGGCTGATGACACTAGGGGTATCTCGTTACGGGGTAGCAGATGGAGGCGTGCCAGGCGTGGCAGCCTTACGGAAGGGGAAACTATGTAACAAAACGACTGTGGGGCTACTGCAAAGCAGGTATCAACCAGAGCTAAGTTGCAAAGGCTTCAGGTGTGTTCTTCCTGTTGAGGGCATTTCGTGCCTGAAAGGGCGCGCGAGTGCCGCGCTGCAGCTCGCAAAGCCGGCCAACAAGGAGGGCTTCCTGCGTTCTACAACAGGCGTTGTTTCTCGTCATAAAGTATTGTCTCTTGAATCAATCTTTTATGATGATTCTTTGGAGAACCGCGATCACAAAAAAGACTAATGTTGAAACTGCAACTCACGGTGTCGGTGCTGGTTCCCCGGCCCTCGCTGTCTGCATGAGGACAACATTTGGTCTGTGACGTGTAGCTCGTCTACTTCTGCGCAATTCTTCTGCGCAGTTCAGGCACTACTCAGGCATGCCACTTCATCTTTTGTTGTTGCTAGGTGGCCTGCTCGCGCAACAGGTCTGCAACGCAGACCCCATGGTCTATGCTGATACATTGAAGCCACTACGCCATAGCGTGACTTAGAACGGCGTAGCATATATGTCAAATCAGGATAGAGCAATCGAAACTCTCCTGAACTGGCCAGTAGGCGATGACAGGCGCTGAAGCGACGGGAGTCCCACCTACAAAGCCCATGGAATTTTGAGGTTTAAGGAATGCACGTTGCATGTGACTGGCTAAAAGTATGCAATAGTAACAGGAAGACAAGTCTTCCAAATGTATCACTGCCCTTGGAGCAGCATTATCAAAAGCCAGGAACTGTAGGTCTTTCATTGCTGGGAGACTCTAAGCACAGCTATGCAAGAACGCTGGATTTTTTCTGGACATGGCAATTCAGTGTGCCTCAGTGGCACCTTGATAGGAATTGCATGCATAACAAGATCTAGTGGGAATTGAAGTCGTCTGACAGAATTAAGGAAGAATTAAGCGGAGATATGTTTTTCAGAGCGACACGGTTTATTGGAGCTGCTATCAGCATCTATTCAGCAGGCCTCCATAATCCCTCTTGAGTGACACTTTGAACGCAATGTGAAATGTTCTAATTCATACACAGATTTAAAGGCCGAGCAAGGTAACGTGAAGGGGATTCACTGCGTTGGCTGAGGCTTTCATAGTATATTACAACGCTTGTTCGAAACTCCACAACTTTGTGGTTGATCGAACGAACGCTGAACACTTGTTTTTTTCTGGCACTTTGTCAGTTACTTGGTAACTTTTACTGCAGGTGGAATCCTAATCGTAGAGATGAAGTTGTGGGCGAAGGCCCCTTGCCAAATTAAAGCACTCCTAGTGTTGAATGTGTTAGAATTTTTTTCTTGACTGCGAAGAGCCCCTGGGGTTCCAGTTTGTGCCACAAATTAGTTATACAAACTCAAGCAAAGAGGCTTCCATGAGTTGCCTGCTCTCTTGTCCTTAGAGGTTTAACTCTCAATGACTCATGCCTAAATGACTCATGGACACCTACCGTCAGCAACCTACGTGTGCACTTTTGCGTTTCAAGTTTATCTCCTGCGTCAAAGACTCATTGTGAATTAAATTGATATATTAGATAAATTTATTTGTTGCTTAGGCGTTGGGTGATCAGACGCCTGGAGACCTTTCGCGGGAGCGGTCAGAAGGCTTGGCCAGCTTGAGTTGTGACTGAGCGGACGGTGTGCCACTCAATAGCAGTTTCTCGTCAATGATCCAAAAAAGAAGGGAGTAGAAGATGAGTTAAGCCATTTTTTAAGTTGTTGAAGCCTCTGAGAGATAGGTTCCCTGGTAAGGGGTTCGGCATTTTCAGGCCTACGCTAAACTCTACGTGCTCAAGCAGCCACTTTGAACAGAGCCAGCAAACACCATCACTGCTCGATGCTCCAGGGGGCCATACATCTTGTCTGCCTCCGACTAACAACTTTGAGGAGCTCCAAAATGCTGAATATTGTACAGTTTGTAAATCGAAGCACTAAATTTGCAGCGGGTTGCTTTTATAGCCGCTCTCCTTCTCGCTGGTCATTCTTCGCGACCCGTGGCTCGACTCTTGGGGTCGATGCGGTGTCTGTATTGTCAAGCCATTGAAGCTTTCAAATTATAGCTTTTTCACATTGTAAAATTCATCCAAGGACACTTAGAATACGCAATTACTATCAGCCTCACCCGCAACTGGTGATGACACAACTAGGCCCCCTGAAGCGCTGGAGGCCCCAGCACAATTTTGCTGTGATCGCCCTTGAAGTATACATTCGAGTTTAACACCTATTTGTAGGGACTGTGACAGTCTCGGAGCGCATGGATATGGAGCTGAGGTTGTACCGGCATCCCCCTTATCCCCTCTTGGCCGCCTGCACCAGCTGTGGCCTAGGGGACGTTTGGACCCAGTCTTGCTGCCTTGACACTTTCCTGCTTCCCCCTGTATTGGCTAACTTTTTTTATTTTCGACCTGGGCTGAAATGTCTTGCTGGCGCTCCTGCTGCGGCAACTTCTGGGGGAGCAGCAACAGTACATCCGAGCTACAGAGCCATCGCACTCTGGCGTCGAAGTCTTCAGCATCTACGCAGCCTTGGGAGGAAGAGCCCGTAGAAGTAGAGGCCGTAGAAAGCCCTCCAGAAAAGCCGAATTTTCAACCCCACAGCGAGGCCAATGCGGAGCTACTCTCCAAGAAATGGATCACTCACGTTCAAAAAAGAGCAGCAAAAGTTTGGGAAAGAGATGAGGTCCTCAGTCTTCTTAAAACTGTTGCCCTGTACGCTGCGGAGAACTGAATCTGCCTACAAGCCGGCTTAGCCTTAACATCTGCTATTACTTCTTATGTGTTCTTATTTGATGCTGTAGACAGGTGCCTTGTGCTTACTAAATGAGCCACTGGCAGCACTGTTCCCTCCCAATTTTCTGCACTATGCGCGTATGTGTTTTGTCTCTGCTTAAAGGAGCGTCAGCTTTACAGACGACCCTATCCTGGGAGACCCTTCCCCTAGTGCGCCTTGTGTGCTGTGGCACGGAGACACTTCAATGGAGCAGGGCCTGCCTGTAATTCAGGTGCAGAAAAGAGGCCAAGACAAAACGGTTCCGAGTTATGTCTGCAAACTCTTGTCATTTCTGTTCGCTGATGACGACTCCCTTAAGATGCTCAAACAGGTGTGGAGTTCTCGGGAGACTTCGTTGAACGCTTTATAATTTTACAACGTGCCGCTTTTCAGATAAAGTAAAGAAACACACAAGGACAAATACACACACCAGCCAGACTAATCGCCGAAACACCTAAGAATTTGGGCAGGGGAACGCTTGTGCACAAACACAGGGCCAGCTCTTCACTTATCGTGAAACGCAGTATCAAGATGCGCTGAGTGGTCGTTTGCTTTTGTAACTTCTATGCGCAGTCCATGCAGCAGATTGATCTAAGGCTTTTTCTGTAATGCTTTTTACAGATTGCACCGGGACAAGTCAGCATGAATTGCGGCAACTCGCAGTGTATACGTCTGTCTCACTTCGTGGGATATACGCCAAAGTGGGCCGCCAAGTATCAACCTCAGGCAAAGGCAAAGGCGAAGACGCCAGCGAAAGCCAAAGGGAAAGCAACACCTCAGCGTGCCTAGAATGTTACACAGGTGGAAGCACCAGTGCGTGGCGTTTCTTTCCCACGTCATCTCGTCTGCGTTTGCGTCCCAGCCTAATTTTTCGTTTTAGCGTAGGCCTCTTTCTGCACATGAATGCAGGAATTGCAGAGTTGCTCCTGCATTTTAGTATGTACTGAAGCCACGAGGAAACTGCGTGACATATCTTTGTCTAGACAGGCAGATTACAGGAATAGAAACACTTGGCTAAACACAATTGGGAGGTGTGTTCCGTGTTCTCCTTGCCATTTGTAGCTGATACGCATATTCGCTGAGTTAGTCCTTGCAGTGCAACTAGAGAGCAAGGCTTGTGAGCCTCTCTTCAAGGCAAAACGAAGAAGTTTGAATGTGAAACTTCCAAGACAATACTCAACCTGTCCACTACTTCGTGCCGTCAATAGTTGCGGTTGATTCTCCCTGGCTGAAGTAGGGCACTAGCTCCTGAGGCCAAGGGATAGCAGTTAGGAAGTGGGCGAGCTTGTCTTCCACGGTCACGGGTGTTTCTGTGTATGCCACATAATTATCGAGAGTTCCATGAGGTTATATCCAGGCCGCCTTCTGGAGACACTTACCAGTTACTTCATGCCGCATCAAAAGCTAGCCAACTTCATACCAGTCAACGGTACGAAGACATTGGGCCGTGTGCCCTAGGTATGGCCATGTGCCCATTCTCACGCATATCGGTGCTTCTTGACCAAGAATAGTGAGCGACACACCCCATGGATATGTGGTCCATGATCAGGACTAGTGGAAAAAAATGCCAACGGTTACGTACCTTAGCTTCTGTAAGACCAGTGAGGGCAAAATGCCGGACTAATTCTATAGCATTTTGCAGGACCCTTCACATGTCCCCATACTAGATTGCAGAAAACACGAAAACTGCTTAAAGGGTACGCCATACACGAGCGTAGAGCACCCAGTATGGGAGCTCCGTGATGAAATGAAATCCAATGCTGTCGGTGGGATCAACGACGGCAACAAGACCAACATGGTATTAACTGACATCTGCCTTATTATTTCAACTAAAAGTCGTAATACTTTTGTCGTGAGAGGCGCATATAAGATAAACTAAGTTCATAATGTGAGCTGCTCGTAGCTGGGGCCGCCAGTGAGACCAGCTGTGGGGCGAGATCTTGTGGCCCTCGAGGATCTCGTACTCGCCCCTCTTCTTTATTCAGCCAAAACATTCAGCACTCCGTCTAAACGGTATGCTAAGAAGTGTAGGAGTTGCATAGAAACGTCTTTCAAGGCATCTGGGAGCCTCTGCACCTCTGCTGCCTACGTTTCTCCGCTCCCGCTCAAGAGCACAATTTTCTCTAAATTCTAGAGACGCAACATACACACTTACACATTGAGCTGTCCCGTAACACAAGGAGTCTGACAAGGCTTGCCATCTGTTCTTCGTGAAGAGCTGCACTGGGAGCTGTTCAGATAGCAAGGTGAGTCATTGTTCACGTCCATCAACTCAAACAGCCGCTGCTCTTCGCAGTTCCCAATCAACGAAAATCAGGGGCACGTCATGAAGCATCTGCAGATCTTGCGGGCTCCGGCATGACGCCGGCAGCGTTACCTATGAGGATTGACTTGGACATGGGAATGCTTACCCGGCGTGTAGCGTGGGTTGCTTGCTAGCTACGGCGTTGGCCTTCTGCCTCCAGTTGTTATGTCTGAAGATTGGGGTTTGTTTTGTTTGCAGTACGAAGAATTGAGGAGCCAGCTCACAATGTTTCGTCGGCCTCTTCCAGCCGGCAACCAGTCACCACTAGGCAACAAGGACAGGAAAAAGTAAGTCTCAGTAGCATCGCGTACCTCGGCACCTACCCAAGACATCCTTTATCTAGCTAATTCGCCACTTATACTCACCTGTAATTGGTACCGAAGCACCACCGTGGGGCTGGAGGTGGAGTACTCATCGTTTGTACGATGATGGGCAGCCATGAAACCACGTTGCTAATGGTGGAGTGGCGTACATGTAAGGATGAATCTGAGCACCTAAATGACAGCCAGTACGCGAAAGATAAGCCCCGGAGTGTAAAATGTAATCTATACATGAGAAAAGTGCAATACAGCTTTACTTGTCTCCTTCTGTGTCACCTTGGCGCCTGGCAGACTCAGGGAAACCCTTTTGCGTTCCTTCCCGCTTCTTACTGAAGAGGATGCGGACATACTGCTGCCCCAAAAAGAGGGGGTGACTATCACCCGCGTCAATCTGCCGCAAGCCCCCGCTCCAGCTGGAGGAGGTCCCCAACAGCCTGGTGCCCTCGCACCGTTAATGAGCTATACCAGCGCCAACAAATGCAGCTTGTACTCTGTTGGGGACGTTGCTTTGCTCGCTGCGATAAATGGATTTTTATTCCCTACTGTCAGTGATAATGCGTTTTACGACACCGGAGTTTAACGTTTTAAGGGCACAGGCCTCCCATTTACGTTTTTCCACTTGGATTTCCCTCGCCTGCTCTCCCTTCTTTGAATACTTTCTTGCGTCATGGGGTCTCTGTCTTTACCGTATTCTTCCAATATTTACTTTGCTGCAGCGGTGTTGCTGCTTTTGCAGGTTCACGGTCTATGGCGCTGTCCGCAGATGCTTCCGTGCATGATAGTGCCGTCTCCAGTATCTCAGCTTGTGCTAAAGGGGGCCGACTTGATGCTTCCGGGTATCTGTCGACCCTTAACTATAGCCGCAGCGAGAGCAGCGGGCATTAATTCAGTTGAGTTAGGTGATATCTGGGCCGTTCGTGTTGCTGGGAACGCATTGCCCATTGCTGTGGGGCGAGCTGTTACAAGGGCTCCCTCCTTAGAACTTTTGGGTGAAAAAGGGAAGGCTCTTGATCTCATGCATCGTTTGGGAGACTCCTTGTGGTGAGTTTAATGCTTGTCCTTGTGTGTGGCCCTTCAGACACCCGTGTTTTTTGGTGCCAGGTCTTGATGTACAGTCCGGTTGCTGCTGCTGCTGCTGTCTAGTCCTTGGATACAGGAATCCTTTGCCTGCTCAGTTTAACGTTTCGCTTCTATTCGAAACCTACATATCTTCCCATGTCTTGGCCTCCCTGTCAACTTCGCAGCTTGTGACCCCTTCCTGCCTCAGGCGAACTTGTGAATCTGGGCATGCCTCTCTGTCCCTCCGTTGCATTGTTCTCTTCCCTCCATTTGCCTCTCCCTGCTTAGCTCGAAGCCTATTTCGCCTCAATTCTGCCGCACTTTGTTTCCGGGTGTCCCTCTCCGTCACAGTCGCCTTCTGTATATAGTTTCTGACCTGGAATTAATATATCACTAGCTTTTGCTGAATTTTGTGCTCCTTCTGCTATTACTGCTGCCATTAATTTTGCTGCTTCTTTTTTTTGCTGCTGCTGATTGATAGGAACCACGGGAAGCACGTTGTTTTGCCCCCGCTTTTCACCTCCATTCAGGTCTTCAGTGGGACGGACGACGAGGAGTTGCTGGCGTCTTGCGGTATGGGGCCTTCAGAATCCTTGCCGGGGTTTCTGGCTCAACCGGAGCTGAAGCAGCAACCGCAGCAATCAGAAGCTTCCCATGCGGGGGCTCCTGCGAAAGAGGGCGAAGAGTTGGCGGACACAGACGCTCCCACCCCCAAGCCGGTTTCTGCGTCCCCAGCTGTTGCTGCCTCTTGTGCTGGTGCGGAGGTAGACGATGCAGCGGAAGGAGAGAGGCAAACCGGTCCCCCGCTTGATTCAGGAGAGGAAGCTCCCCTTAACTCATTGGAGTCAGCGCTAACCGTTGAGGTCAGATGCCCTCAAATGCTTGCACGTGCCTCATTGGTTTGCCAGGTTGACAGATAGGCGTGTGCACTGAAGGCCTATCTTTATTGTGCACTGAAGGTCAATTCTTACAGGTGTGCAGTAGTCACCTGTATCTGGCACATTTTGCTTAATTGCGCGTACTTGTGTGCCGTAGTTATTGATTCATCTTGACAAACGAAAGGCATTTGCGCTTGACTGCAGGAAACATCTGAAAGCATGCATCTGTGCATAAAAGTGCAGAGTGAAGCGCACGCAGGCACATACACGCACAAGCAGACGCACACGCGTACAGGCTTTTCGTAGGACTGTAGATTTATCCATATACGCAAGGCCGCGTATGTGTGCGTATGGATACGTAAGTGCACGTATTCCATTTGGCGCGTGTATGTGTTTATCTACGTAGGAGCAGGATAGGTACCTAGATTTCTGTTTGTTAGAGACATTGCATGCTGTTTCTGACGATCAACTACCCCTTGACGTTTCTGCATTATACAGGCAAGTTGAGAGGGCGCACCGTTGAAGTGGCAGTGCTCAGTAGTTGGTCACAACAGACCTGCGTGTACTCAAGGGTGCGCCTGCTCCCTGAGTGCTGTCAATATATATATGTATATATGGGACTTCTTTTCTATCTTCGTCTCTGCAGTAAACTTACGACAGAGGCTCCAGCAATCTTTTACACAAAAATCGCAAAGGGAGACGGCCCATTCATAGCCCCTGATATTCGACGATCGTCAGCAAGGAAAGTGAGTTCACTCCTGCTGCTATTGCTGGCCGGTGCTGATGGCTTTGTAGCACTTGTTTTCTTCAGTCTTTTTGAGCCACGTCCCACCCTATTGCACTTCAATTAGGCATCGACCAGGAGACGGCCCACACGAAAGACTTGCTTGCACACGAATGGCACATTTTGACAGACGCAGTGTCGATTCCTGCTCCGGAACGGAGTGCTGGGGTGTATGCACAGTTGGGGAAGTTTATACAGGGAGCCACAAAGAAGAAACTAGTACAGACGAAGGAGCAGAGGGGCATCGTGTCGGTCGTGAAGATAAACCGGTCTCATCCCGACTACTGCAAACACACCCCTGTCCCCGAATCACAAAAAAAGAAACTTGTGGAGAGGGCAGGAGCGTCTGCTGCTGCAACATCCCCAACTGCTTCAGGAGCAGTAGGAGCGGGAGGAGAAGAAGGAACTCGAGATGCACCTAATGCTGCGGGGACTGCACGCTCTGGAGATGAAGGTAGGCAGCAGACAAGAATTTCATAGGAGGCAGGGCTTGCTTTGTTTATCTCTGTTCTAATTCGTTCTTCGTTTTGACCGCTTTGAACGTCCGTATTACTGCTGCGTATCGCTCTCTGCCAGAATTCCTCTTTCATGCACTGAGGGCTCGCGTCTAGCTATGCAGCTGGCATCGTAGTTCTTAGGCTCTAATTCCTCCCCGCGCTGCTATTTCTCAGGTCCGCTCGTCTTTGAATTTTGCGCACCTCCGGCGAAGTGCTGCAGAATTTTCGCAGCAGTTGAAGTTCGCACTGGGAGGTAAGAGAAGAGCAAGAAGCGACAGTAGAGAGTGGTGGGGACGGAGAGAGAGATATGCTTTTGCCTTCCACAACATTTGCTGTAAAGTTTCAGGAGCTTTTAAGGGGCTGTGTGCTTGTGGAATATCTGTTAGCCGTGGAGTTGTGGGTTGTGGTGTCTTAGGAATGTTTTCTTTACAGCTGAGGAATACCGACAGGTGCTTGTCAAGTACTTCGAAGTGCTAAATGCCAAGAAGGAGGAAGGCGAGGAAGAGACACAGGCGGCGCGATGCACTTCGGGGAGTAGGGAAAATACTGTCGCGATAGATCCTCTTTTGGCGGACGCAGGTCAGTCCCACTTGCAATCAATATTTCAGGTTTCCTCGCTCTTAGCCCTCCATACAGTTTGACGGCCTGCAAGGCAACCGGACAGCCATACCGGGAACAAGCCTGTATACACAGACACAGCCCAAGAGGAGAGTGGAAGCAATGACGGCCAGGAACAAAGTAGACAAAGATACTGCTGTTCCTTTTGCTGCGGATTCGTTCGCAGTCCTGACCAAGGAAGAAAGAGAGGAGGCAAAGGCAGCAGGGCCGGAAAAGTTGGTAATGGATAAAGGGGAAATATTTGTGCGGTGGATGGATACCGCACAGCCTTGCCATGCAGTCCTTAGAGATGAGGGAGAGCTGCCACTACTTCAGGGAAGAATCGTGTAAGTACAAGCCTGCTGACAAAGTGACCTGACTATACGCTAATTTGCAGGCGTGTTTGGTGCTGTTGTGGTTCATCCTACCGCGGTCGTTCGCTTTGTAGTTCTCTTGCTTTTTTTTGTGCGCGCTTGTGGCTGCTGTAGGCGGGGTGCATGCAACCCTGTGCGAATCTCAGTGGAGGAGAAGCAAGGCGGACGGAAGCACGTCACACACATAGCGTGAGCTCCCGGCACCAAAAGTAATAAAATAACGAGTACTTGAGCTACACAAGTAGGAACGCGAACACGAAGAGCTAAAGGAGCAACAAGGTTGGCTTGCTGTTCGCTGCGGCATTTTCTCATATATCCTGACGCGACCAGGTTGTAATTTCGTGCGTCTTTTGCCTTTTTAGAAACGTCACAAATTTTCTGGTCGAGCCGAAAGCTGTTGCAGAATTCTTGCAGAAGAAATTGGCAGCATCGGCCTCTGTTTATGCCCCACCTGGCTCGAAGGTGGTTTCCGCTGTTTCCGTACAGGTATGTATACGCCAAATATTTATGGCAAAAAACATTGATGTCTTAACTACACTACCGTGTTCTACCTCACAAGTATGCATGTGCATTCAAATTTGCTCAATATTTTTGGGGGAGACATCTTTTATCAAGTTGGGGCTCGGTTGAAGAGGCATAGCAGCAGTGCTCGTCCGTAAGGTGCCCCCAAACAGTGCATCGGCGGTTGAGCAAGTAACGAATATTAGAGCAATTGCTACTCATTGTCATCAGTTGATTTCTTTATTTTTACTCTGCACAGGGCAACGTTGCGCGTCCAGTCGCTGAGCTGATGATTTCGCACTTTGGTATTCCGAAAAAGTTTGTGGAGGTGGAGTTGAAGAAGCCGAAAAAAGGCCGTTAATTTTACAGCGTAACTCTATTTGAAGTATGCTCTGGTTACGGGCAAACGTTTTTGTTGTTTGTGGGGGGGTTCTCTTTGCCGCGGCATAGAAGCCCACACCCGCAAACTAGTTCTTAAACTGTCCCTTCCCCCTCTCCTGTCCCTGTTTCCCTGTTTCTGCTCACATATTGCGGTGCAAATGTCGGCACAAGCATTTGGGAGCAAGGATATTAACTGCGCCATCCCTTGAGGCATACAGAGTGGCGTGGAAAGAAGTACAGGGTAAGGATGGCAGTTCTAGACTCAGATTAAATGACAGATAGTTTCATCCATTTTCCCTTTTGAATGCGCTTCCATCTGCAAGCAATTTTACACACAGCCTACTTAGTGTGTAGTTGATCACTAGAAGGTCACGCGCTTATACACTCAGAAGTGTTAGAGGCAAAGAGGTTTCCATTCCTATGGTGCACCCTAGAGAACTAGCGAGTCAGCAATCCTGTCTTGATCTTGGGAATTCCTTGTAGTGCCCAGTCGCAGGAGATTCGTCACTTGCTGAAATAGATTCGCCACTTGATATGTCATGCTAACCGATCAGCTCATACGTTTTAACCTGTTTTACGCCTCGCGTTCAAATTAAAACTAGAAGGATAATGAGAAAGATCAAACAAGCATAAACTTCATTCAGCAGCACAGCAGTGATGGTGAACACCCCACGCACGCTGCCTTCTATATGAAATACACGGTTGGTGTGTTTCCATGCACATTGATGAAGTGCGCTGCCGTCCATATCCCGACAGGGATATGGACGGCCGCGCACTTCATGCATACACGCACTTATGTGCAAGTAGAGAACTGTAGGGAAGTGAAGAGCGGCGTCTGGAAACCAAAGCATAGCTGCGGGGTCTCTAATACTGCTGTAAAGATGTTCAACGTGGCTCCGGAGTTATGCAGTCTCCAGTCGGCCGCTTTAGTAATTCGGCAGTGTTTGCTTAGAGCAATGCTGTTGACGAAAATCTCCAAATACATGGTGTGCTCTGAAGTAGCAGTGGCGATGCGATGAAACCGTACTTTTTTGGCGCCGTTACGTGATGCAGTGCTGCGCTACGTAAAAAATGTCACTACTTAATTGCTGCACGAAGCCGTATGCTGCGTCTCACTCCCCATCTACGAAACAGAACGATAGCGTCGGTAGTGACTTCTTTTACGTAGCAGCAGCACTGCATCATGTTATGTCCCCAGAAAAGTACGGTTCTATCGCATCACTACTGCTACTGTGGGGCACACTATGTAGGTGGTGATTTTCGTCAACAGCACCACTGCTTTAAGCAAACACTGCCGAATTACTAAAGCGGTCGACTGGAGACTGCATAACTTCGAAGCCAAGTTCAGCATTTTTGCAGCAGAGAACAACAGGCTGAGTGACAACGTCAGACTCAAAAGTATTTGAGGAGCATCAGAGAGGGGCTAGCGACTTGTCAGACAGCGCCTGAGGTCTCTCAGGGCGGTGACAAAGGGCTCAGTGGGAAGCCACAACTCGTGTGGGGAAGATGCAGACGATTTGCTTGATGGCTAGCGACAAGCTTCAGGGGTTGTCGACCATCATACTGCGGAGGTCTTTGTACGCTCTTATTCTCTATACGCGGTAGCGCGTATAGAGAATAGGAACGTTACTGACCAAGGTTTCCCTGTCCCTGTATGATGACAGTTTGTTCTGGCATTTTGTGGAAACCGTCAATTTTAGCCGTTTATGTGCTCCATTGCTCACGGGGAGTGACACATGCCGAGCGCTGCGTTGTTGCTGCCACTGCTAAACCCAACGGATGCGCTGCCATTGCACCTATTTCTTGTTAGGCGGTGTGGTCCCGTTGCCTCAGCCAAGCAAAAGTTGTAACAAAAATTCTTCTTGTTGCGATGGTACCATCGCCACAATTAGGGCATCCATCGGGTTGGATGTTCTCCGTTGGTACAACGCCTTTTGACTGGCACATGATAAGGGAATCCACGTGAAGTACTCACCCCAATGAATGACACGACTCAGAGCAGTGAACAAGTTCGCAAAAGGCTCCCCGTATTCGACAACATTACCTTGTACGTTGCACACTGAACAGCGTGGCCTCCTAATGTTACTGCCAAGCAGGCACGCAACCGCCCGCTGTGTGTGATACCGTTACACACAGCCAGGCAGCCCCTCTAGCTTTTCCCGAAGAGGAGGGTTACTCTTTGCAGGGGCATGCGCCCCCACTGCTTTCCAACACCCATTGTGCTCACAATGCTTTCCCTGTCCTCGGCTTCTGAAGACCGCAGCAGCGAGTGTCACTGTAAGCTCAAACTGGCCCTAAACTGGCTCATGACAGTCAACGATTCGGAATGCAAATACGGACATAGACCTGCGATCCAAGCAGACGCCTACAACATACACACGAGCTCTTAAACCATCTTATCCTCTGGCAACTTGAATAGCATGATAGGATGCTATTTTTCATGACAAACGCAGCTCCCTGCACGGCACAGCTTTCTGGCAGTCTGAAAAACATGGTGGAATGCTGGTTGTCACGACAAAAGCAGCTCGCTTCGGTTTTCAGTATTCGCAGCAGAGCAGCTTGCCGAGCCAACCCTGCAGCGGAAAAGTCTTCAGAAAAACGAGCAATGCTAGCCTCCCCGCTGTTGCACTCCAGACGCAGGGACAGGCCGCGCTCTTGTGCTAACCTAGCAGCTGACGGGAGCCCCTTGGAGCACCAGAGGCTGTGAAAAAAACGATGACGGAAATGGCTAACGCTGTTCTGCATTAAAGACTATGGGTTCCTCCGAAAAGTAAAGAATACGCAACCAACGTGAGACAAAGGTAAAGTGGCACTGGATAAAATTCTATGCAATGGTGTTAGGGTCCCAGCAGAAACGGTGCTTGACATCTTCATGAATGGCGCCAAGTCTCTTCATCTGATCTTCCGACAGCTGCACAGTCAGCGCTGCCAAATTTTCCTTCAGGTGTTCCTGGGATGTGCTGCACGGTATGATCAGCAGCCCCTGCTGACGAGGCCACCCCAAAAGCACCACGCTGGGTGGCTGATTAATTTCCTTCGCGATCTGACGCAGCCATACACATTGGAAACCGCAGATGGGCCGATCAACACAAGCATACCCTCAAATTAAACACGGCCCAAGCCACGGCCAACACAGGTGAAGGCATCACGCCAGTCCCGTCCCACAAGATCCCTCACTGCGCTCTCAAATGAAGCGCTAACGCTTTCAACATGGTCAGTAAAAGATAAACTAGCGACAATATAGGTGTTCCGAACCTCTTTCACCACCGGGTGGTCAAGCAATCTGTTTTCCCCGGATCCAAGCGAGGAGTAGGCCTGGAGTACTATACTGTGCTTCTTTGCGAACGGAATCAAGTCCGGGACCCAACACATTGGGTGCCACTCAAGCTGCAGACAAGAGAATGCGCTTATTGAAAATCCCCAATAACTGACTGTCCAGCTGGGAGCCACAAGATAGGGACAGCCAGTCCTTCTGCTATCACCCACAAATTCACCAGCTAGACAAGTCAGTGACAGTCTCAGAGAATCGGCGTTGAGCGCCTGTACCTGATTGACCATTGGCATGATCTTCGCGCCATCCTCCATCAGCTGCTCGATGTGCGGCACCAAGAAATTCGACACCCCAATCGCCCGGACCTAAACAAAGAGAGCCGAAGCCTTTCATTTCCTATTCAAAATCCACAGCCATATTCTAGTGCTGTCCTTTCACAATTTCACACGTTCGCGACATATACACGGCGCAATCTCTTTGCTCCTCCACCCCCATGAGGACGCCTCCGCGTTTTGAGGACGAATGCAAGGGCTACGAATCATTCATAGCTTGCCTTTTTCTTCTCATACAACTGCTCTAAGGCGCGCCAACTCTCCAGCCGCCTCTGCCTGTTTGCTGGGCTGTTGGCGTCCACCCCGCCGCTGCCTGAAAGCAAGACATACGCACAGTTCTGCGCAGTTAGCTTGGTGTGTACGTGCCTTGGCAAACACAACTGTACACATACACTTGAAACCTTGGGAGAGTTGTTCGCCAACTGTTGCGCCAGCTCAACGCAGACAAGTCCGTTCACCTGGCCAATGTATTAGGTACAGGTCGAGCTGCTCCACTCCTAGCCGCTCGATTGTGCCTTCAAATGCTTTCAGAACTGCTTCAGTTCCCTGGGCGTCTTCGGGCTTCAGCTTGGAGGTCAAGAATACCCTGGGGTTTCCTGCAGAACAGCAGCAGAGGTGGCACCGCTCCCTCAGTCTAACAGCTGTCTCTGAGCTTTAAAATAAGTCGTTAAACGCTTAACTGAGCACTTATCGCTCGGAAGTTCGACACTCACCCGCCTCCTTGAGGAGCTGCCGGATCTCCTCCTCATTCCCGTACACTGATGCGGTGTCAATCAAACCGTATCGCTCGTGAAGCGCCCCGAAGACCCCAGATCGCAGCCTATCTCCGCGAAGCCGCCATGTCCCTAGCCCTATTACGGGCATACGAACACCGTTAGATAGTGTGCAGCATTCTGCAGCTGCAAGAAGATCAACCCCAGCAAGGCTCGGGCAAGTCATTGTTGATACACCGCACCCAAAAGGATAGGAGAAAAGGAAGGTGAAAAACGAAACCAAGATGAAATCAGAAAATGTGAGGAGCAGACCATTTGTGAAGACCAATTGTTTATCGCTTTGGAAGCGAAGTACGCGCACACGCTTCGCGCGCTGGGCGCTGGCAGACATGCACTGTACACAACAACTGTACAACCTCCAATCCCGCAACTAAATGCTTTTCTCTGTGTGCAGATGGAAATAATCGAACCAACGACTTAAATTACGAAGCTGTCCCCTGCAGATGCTGTGGCAGAAGCAACATACAAACAAACAACGCAATCGATCATCTCTTGTCTTGGGTGCCGCTACACTCTTCCGAGCGTTTTGCTCGTGTCGTCATGAAGCCCAGTTATTTTGACAATACGGAAGTTCGGCTTTCAAAGTGCAACAAGTTTTGGGAAGGTCGTGCAGTAGCTAGAACTTAACAGCTGCAGACAACCTTGCCTAATGATTCCGATTGTATTCTGCCTTGCATCCCCGTATGATTTGAAGAGAGCGGTCCTTTATTAACGGAAACTACCTCTATTAGTGATTATTATTGCTCTCACTGCATGGGGTGAAGCATGTTCAGAACCTGAGTTGGCTCTCTTCACATGCTTGGCTGGTCAGTGTGGGAGTGTCCTCGACTGCGAAGCCCATGCCGCCATCGTAACTCATCTATCCCCAATATTACAACAGCAGTGCCGTAAGCAGAGGTGCTAGGCCTGGTGCTTCGAGTGGCGCGCAGCCACTTATTTCATGAAGTTGGCGAGCGGAAGTGCATGAGGGGGGAGGGCGACTTGCTACAGGGAAGGTTGCGATTTCTGCGGCTTAAAGCTACGCAGCAAACAATTGCAGCCTCTCTTTGCACTTGTACTGTGTTGCCATAATCTGTATGACGGTATTGAGCTGCTCTAGACACAATTCCGTGCACCACAGGAAGCAGTAAATTGGCAGTGCCAGTTGGTATAAATATACGTGACACTGAAGACAGGGTTGTCAGCCTCAATTGGGCAACGTTATTAGGGCCATCAAGGGCACCAACATGCCTACAAGGAATTATCTTCAGCGGCTGCTTTTCAGACTCATGATTTTTGCCTTCGGGTGAAACGTAGTGCTGCATACTACAATCGAGCCGGAAGGAAGTTTTCGAATACCTTGTGCACCGAAATGAAGATATGCAATGTGCAAATATAGTATACCTAAAACTGTAGGGATCAGACGGTGGCGAGACTTTGTGAGTACTGCAAGCAGCCTTGGCATATAGGGCCGGCACTGCACTTGCAGGTGCACGAAACCTCAGTTGACAACAGGGAATACTATACTTCGATTTCCTTTGAGGCCTTGCCGCTTCTTGGTAGAAATTTTTACCCTTCTGCGTACTATTTTGGTATGATTAAAGGGTTTCCAGAGCTGTAGAGTGTAGCGCAAAACGTACAGGCTGCATCGTGATTAACCGGCTACAACTAGGGGCTATTCCAGGATATGCGCTCTACCTCCTGCCCCATGCCTAAATGACAGCCCTTACTAGCAGCTCACATTAACACAAACAAGCTAGCACATCGGGTAAGCATGTGACCATTCTCACTAGGAAGTCTCATATGCACCTGGTAACTCATACACACGTGGCCCAGCAAATGAAGGTTTCGCCCCGGAGATGCCCACACGGCGATCACCCAGCGAAACAGGGCAAACTAGCAACTTAAACAACCGAAAAGCGAATTAAGGGGGGAGGGAGATGTGTCGACCCCATCCAGCCACAGTTACAAGAAAACTCGGGAAATATTCTGAAGATCCAGATAGCAAACACAACCAGGTACTCACTTCAAACCGTCTGCTCACTATTCTGCACTTCGGCTACTCGGATCGTCAAGTAAGAAATGCGACTGCGATTGTGGGCGCTTGATGAATAAGGTCAAGTTCCACTATTCCTCTTCAAATGCTTGTTTGCTCGCCGGCAATATTGTTTGTGGGGATATTGTGGATACTGTCTGGCTAAGGCAGAACAGAATCGTTTTGAACTGCAAATATAATATTTTGCGACACCAGAACTGGTGTATTTTGTCCCAGTGCCCGGTCTAAGGGGAGCGGAAATCTAACATTTCGCCGTTCTAACAGGAGGCTTAATCATCTTCAGGTACTATCATCTACTGTAGGCCAGTCTTGGCCATGCTGTCCCAAGCTTGGTACCTAGTGCCGGAAGTAGCCTGCATCCTTATCGGGCCCTTCATATTTCTAGCCTACTCTATGGCGGCTAGATACGGGAGTAGCGCAAAAGGCTACTTGCTTCCGCGTTCATTAAACTGTTGAGGGTAGCACACAAGTGTGAGGACCTAGCGAACTGTTATACAAGTACCTGAACGACGCGCTGCATACCCAATATAATCTTCATAGACGCGAGCTTAGAGATTAATCAATGGGAAGAAGCTTTTCTAGACTCTACCATCGTGATAAAGCCTACGCAAAATTCTTAAGACACGGAAACAACGATGTTGAGTGCAGTTTCAAGTCATCAGGCGCTCCAGTGTGCCCATTCCCCCGTACAAAAGCTCGCTAGACCGAAGGCCTAACTTAAGTAAAAATTATATGCACAATTTAGAAGATGCATCTCTTTCCCGGGCCAACACGGTAGTGCTCCATGTGCGGAGCAGCGGTGTAGGGATCAAGCAATCGTCACGCCACCGCGTAAGGGAGGCGGCGGCGCCTGTGCCTTGAAAGACTCGATTTGAAGGGAAAAAATGCCTTGGGAACATACTACGGACTATTCATAGTGCACAGTCTGCCTTTTTTGCACAAGATCCAGAGATTGTGGAGCCCAGCGCTACAACTGGAGCGGCAGCGCCACAGGGCTGCACTTCAGATGCACAAGAGGGTCAAACGCTCTCTCTTGTCGCTTTGTTATGTCCCATACGTTGGTTTTTACTCAACGATAAGTAAGAGGTACAGCGAAATTGCCATGAAAGAGGCAAAAGCAACAGCAGGTGCATGAGCAGTGCCAACAGGAGCAACGCCACCGCCTCTGTCCCAGGAAGCGCTGCAAATGAGCAAAACTGATGCGCTTTGACCTCACGTTCTCATGTTCTTGTGTGGTTCGTTTTCCCTTTTTGTTGAAATTGTACTGTATTACTTATTAGACGGTGTATACGTTGCGTATTTTCACCTCCGTTTCTCACCTGTGGCATAAACAGCTACTCGCGGCAGCTCCCACACTCTTGCTCGGTTTCTATCCATGATTTTTCTTCCCTTTCGCTCTCTTTAACTCAAATAGGTAAATTTAGCAATTTGATGAAAAACGGATCGTATCATTTTGCTGCTTCACCTGGAGCTGCCACTTTTGTTGCCGCTGCTGCAACTGCTACTCCCTCGATCTTGGGGAAACAGCTATGGTCTGTGGCTGGCAATAGCTCCTGTGCAGCATTTCTTTCCCGCTTTCCTTCCATGAGAAGGAATTTAATGCTATTTAATAGGGCTTAAGGACCAGAGTGAACCCCGATTCAACGGCGGCTGCTTTTACTACTGGGGACGACTGCAGCAGCAAGGGTAACGCTGGCAACAGCCGCAGTGGAGGCAGAAAGTTCAGCTACGAAGGGCGACTCGACTGCTTCATGGTTTTGTGCTGCACGTACTGCGCCCGCTTCTTGGAAATTTGCAGCTGCAGCAGCAACCTGGGGCGCCGGCTTCGGCTGTTCGCGATCCTGCTGTGGTTGCTGCTGTGACAACGGCTTCCTGAGGGGCTTTCAGGGCCTCATATCTGCTCTGAGGCCACCATGGCAGCATTACCGCCTTCACTTGGCCTGGTTGCACCGACGTCCCGAGAAGCAGCGCGGCTTGCGTATTGCAGCTACAGCAGCAGCAACGGCTGTGGCCGCACGAAAGGCTTTTCTACTCCGTCGGCTCTTCCAGCGGTCCTTTAATTTTTCCCATGTCTCGTTGGCGCGGCATTCTTTCCCGTAGCACAGGGCAGTGCAACAGCAGTAAAACAGGAACAGGCGCAGCTACAACGGCAACAACGACGCCACCTCAGGAGGACTATGGCTCCTCTGCCGCCACTGCTCCTGACAAGGAGCTCGGACGAGACGGTAGCTGCATTAGCTGCTGCAGCTTATCGAGCTGTGGCAGCACTTCGGGTGTGTGGCTACCACTCGCTGCCGTAGGGAGCGACGAACTGCTGGGCCTGTATGAGAGGAACAGCAGCGGCAAGCAGCAGCAATGCATACGCCGAGGAGATAGCTGTAGCACAAGCTGCACCCGCAGCAGCGCTCCGTTTTTGCCCGCCTTTACCTGCAGCAGCAGCAGCAGCACAGTGGCTTCCCCCACCTACCGCACCTGCACCGCAGGAAGAGCAGCAGGACTACAGGCAAGCAGCAGCCGAGGCAGTGTTGGCAGCGCTTTGTGCGGCTGCATAGCTTGCAGCAGCCCGGAAATTCACGAAGTGCCTCTGCCTCCGCAGCGCTGCCATCACATTTGCCTTATCGGTGCTCAGCAGCGGCACCAGCGGCAGCCAACCGAGCTGCTAAGCAGTGGAGCAGCAGCAGCACAGCAAACAAAGGCAGCTCCCAGAACAGTAGCAAGGGAAGAGGCGAGCTCGTTTTATGAGTCTCCAACCGAATTTTGGGGGCCCCATGGGGTCCGTATGGCTCGCAGCGTTTTCGTGGAGGGCCCAACTGCAGCAGCGTCACCTGCAGCTGCATCGTCTTCTTTGCACAGCGACTCCTGCGCCCCGTTGGAGAGCGGACAGCAACAGCAGCGTGAGAGGCAACATAAGCCACAGCGTCAGCGCTTTAAATGTCCCAGCAGCTCACTTTCGTTGGCAGGGTCTTCCCTGATGCTACCGGCGCCTTCTGCTGCTGCTGCTGCTCTGGCGGCGTCTGCGGTTTCACCTGGAGGACCCTGGAGAGGCCATTCTTTTGAAGGCCGTGTTATCCTTTTGGAGAGTGGCTGCAGCAGCGGCGGAGAGAGCAGCAGCAGTAGCTACTACCGCCATTGCAATAGCGACAGTGCAGTGGCTGTCGATCCGGCCTCTCTTGGGGCTAGGACTTCAGGCGCGAGATCTGCAACGGCGGCATCAGAAGCAGCTGCAGATGCCGCCACAGAGGCAGCCGCAACAGCTGCTGCAAAGGCTGCAGCAACAGCTGCAGCAACGGCTGCAGCAACAGCTGCAGCAACTGCAACGGCGACAGCAGCAGCAACAGCTGCTGCAACGGCAGCGGCAGCTGCGGCCGCAGCAGCAGCGGCAACAGCAGTTCCTTGTTTCTCTGCGCTTTTCGAAACACCTCTGGACGACCTTGATCCTTCTGCTACAGCGACGGGGGCCAGCAGAAGCAATAGCAAAACAGAGGCAACGGAAATCTCTGACAGCAGGGAGAGCCTTCCTGTAGTGCCACAGCGGCGTTTGTATCAACAGCATCTGTCCCGCGGACGCATGCTGCCGACGCAACGCAGCTTCAGCCACGGCAGCAGCAAAAACGCCATCACAAGTTTATCTCGTTTGTCATTTCTTTGGAGTGGCAGCAAACTTTGGCGGGCGCCACTTCAGCAGCATGAACGACCGCAACAGGCCACCCGTACGCACAGCAGCGGGAATCTTCAGGCTGCTGCTACTGCTGGATCTCTAGTGATAGCGACAGGAAGAGTGCGAAGGTGCAATACTGCGGTTGCAGCCGTTCTTGAAGATGCAGTGGGAAGCTCTTCTGTTAGCCAAAGGACAGTTGAGAGACCTGACGCTGCTCCTGCCACGGCTCCACAGGCGGCGTCAGCTTTAGCGTCTTGCTGCGCAATGGGTTGCTCTTCTTCTAGTTGCCGGGGAGTTCACGTAGTGGAGAGCCCGCAGCAGCAACAGCTGCGAGTGACGCAGGGAGCCCAGGTGGTGCAATGCCAGCCGCCACAAGTGAAGCAGCGAGAAGTACAACAGCAACAGCAGCGTCGGAAGAAACATGGTGTGTCCTACCTGCTGATGTGGCGGCGTCGCCACACAAAGGCCAGCACAGCATCAGCTGCTGCTGATGAAGCTATGAGTTTAGAAGCAACGGCAGCAGCTTCAGGAGAGGAGCGCTCAGGTACTCTGTTTGGAGAATCCGCTGGCCGTAGAGTGCATACCAGCCCCCTTGTAGTTGGAAGCTGCGTGTACACTGCAGTGGGCTCTGAGCCAGCGCAGCAGCAGCTTCAGCAGAGGCAGCAGAAGCAACGGAAGCAACGCCAGAGGTATGCAGAGGCACAGAAACAGTTGCAGGTGCAGCAGCGCCTCCTCCTGCAGCTGCAGCTGCAGCACGATTTTCCACAGGCCTCCCTGGGTGAGGCTGTTGGCGATATTCAAGCCGAAGTCAGCCCAAACCAACGTTGCCGCAGCAGCAGCACCAGCGCAGCTGCAGCAGCTGTCACGGTGCCAGTAATAACTGAGGCAGCAGCAGCAGCTCCAGGCGCAACAGGAACATATGATACATTAGATTCAACAGCAGCCGTACGTAACCAACTAACAAAGGAACACTGGGAACATCAACGACGTGAAGACGTCGTACCGTCAGTGGCCTTATCAAGCACGCCAGCAAGCCCTGCAAAAGGAGTTACAGGTATAGCACTGCTGTCGGCAGAGGGTCCTGCAGCGGACGGAACAACAGCGGGAGAAACTGTGCCAGTACCACTCGCTCCAGCAGCCCCAGCTTCAGAAGAAGGTGCATCTGCGGCGTTGGCACCAGCAAAGGCAGCAGCAGCGGAAGCCAATGCACCGGTTCTAGTACCTTCTGCAATTCCAGTAGCGAAGGAGGGTGTATTCGCAGCGGAAGAGCCAGCAGAAGTAGCAGCTGCACCAGCAGCAACAGACTGTGCCAAAGACAGCTTATGGGGTCTTGATGTTGCCACCGCTGTCGCCGTATCTCTCTGCGACAGAGAGGTATCTCTCTGCGACAAGGAAGCCTCAGCTTGTTCATTTGAAAGCATTGGGTACAGTAGAGGCACCAGCAAGAGCCAAAGAAAGTGCCTCGACGTTGGCAGCGGCACTGATTCGCTTGAAGAGTTTCAGAGCTGCAGCAGCAGCACCAGCCTCAGCAGATGCAGCAGCAACAGGGACAACGAGCGACGCGGCACAGTAGGGGGGTGGATGTCTAATGGGCATTCCATGTGGCAGCAGCACAACAGCAGCATTGGCAGCAGCAATAGTTGCGAGGACCTCGAGGAGAGACTGACGGAGGCGCTTGGCATCGGCCTGCCGTACCGAAAATGGAACAGACGAGGTATCAAGGCAGCAACCCTAGGCATGGCGCCAGCTGCTGCCGCGGATCTGCTTCTGGATTCGCGCCGTGTCCACTGCGTTCAAACTAGCGGAGGGAACAGCCGCAGCAGCAGCAGTTCACCAAGGCTTCGCCGTAGCTCTCGTGTCTTATCCTCAAAAACGCCGCAACCACACAAGGCTGCACGTAGTACTTGCTGCTCGGCGGAGGTAAATGAGCGCGCCAAAGAAGCGGCAGCATACGCTGCGGACGCTGTTGCAGCTCTCATCGGCCAGGGACTGTACAACCCTACTGGAGTCTTTAGTGGTGGCAGCAGCACGCGCTGCAGCATTTCAGAAGAGCCGTCACCAACATCTGCCCGTGCTACATGCAGCAACAGCACTGGCAGGGATTTGACAAGGAAGAGTGAGAGTGTGACTGCTGCTGCGAGGAAAGCACCACCTGCGGCCCCGCTGGACGCATGCTCGCCTTGTGCTGCTACGCCGCCGCCACTGGGAGTGCCGTGCTGTTGCTGCAGCGCGCTGCAGCAACAAATTGACACGGATCCAGCAACTGCAGCCGCGGCAGCCGCGGTAGCAGGTGAAGGCTGCCCTCAGTGTCTCACAGATAGTAGTGAAGTGGACGAATTCCTCACTCCATTTCTCAGCGTCCTTCAGCATGGCCCTGTAGCGGCGGCTCCTTCGCCTGGTGTTGCTCTAAAGACACCTGTACAACCCTGCTGCCGTAGCAGCAGCAGCGTCGGCGGCATCGGTAGCAGCGTAAAAATGGCTCCGTGCAGAGAAGAGGAGCCCTGCGGCACCAGAGGAAGATGTAGGGGCAGCTTTTGTTGCAGCATTTTTGAATGAGCATGACTGCCCCACTGTGTTGTTTGGGTTCGGGAGGGGCCTTCATGTTTCAGAGGGAGAAGCAGCACGCACTGCAGCAGGAAGTGCAGGAGCACCTGTTGTTAAAGCCATAGAATGACACTGCTGAGATAGTGCACGCTTGCTTTGTATATATCTTTCCGTTGGTCTGCATGTCTTTTAAGCTGTCGATTGTTTTTCATAGGGTTCCATACGATCTCTGCTTACACCATATTCATACCCAAGATAGTGTCTCCCCGAATAGGGACCTCTAGGCACTGTTGGGATGGCCCCTGATGGAGTTCTTGTTGCGTTAAGCCATTTCGTTTGTCGTCCTGTGACTCTTTTTCTCCATTGCTTGCTGTATGGTTTAATGCGGCCCAGTGAGTGCATCGGGACCGGCATCATGAGTTGCTGCCTCCCCAGATGCCGCGGCTGCAGTAAGGGCAGCAGCAGCTGTAGAAGGAGCCGCCGTTGCTATTAAGGTGGTGTTGGACGTTTGGAGTGGAGAGCTGCAATTAATCAAGATATATCAGGTGTGTAAGACCACTTGGTGACACTTTAATTCCCACTTCACGTCCGCCGGGTTCGTGCTTTTCAAGTATTTTATGCTGCAGCAGCAGCAGAGGTGGCACAGGCGGCGTGTTCGTGACTCTCGATTGAGACGTGGAAAGGGGTGTGGAAAGGAGCAGCAGAGTAATTTGTTCCGCAGGCACACCACGCAGCAACGGCTGCTGTGTACTGCAGGCTGCCAATTCCAATGCCTTCATCACTTGCATTCCCCATTTGCCTTCATTACTTACTTCCCGGAAGCCGAATACGCAGAAAACAGTACGCCTGTTTCTCTAACTCACTATATGATAGGCGGGAATAGGAGAGCCGCACTGCGCCAGTAATACAGACAAGCGGGGCTTGCAGCATCTGAGGCTGCAGCTACTATACGTTGTAGGGCTGCTGGTGATGACGTAGCAGGGGACGACCGCTGCAGCGTATGCGTTTTGTATTGAAAAGACGCGTAGCCTACGGAGAGGTCCCGTTTTCATAGGCATCCACAGAGTATCTCGGAAGAGTAGGCCAATGGCCAGTCAGGGACCTAGTGCTAGGTGTTATTCAAGTTTGCCGTCCGTCACAATTGGCAGGTACCACTGATGTGCAATAGCCGCAAGCAGGTGTAGAGCGGCACCACTAAGAGCAACGAAAACAGGGACTTCCGTGTCTCTTGCGAGCACGCGCCAGTTTTGTAGCCTTTTACGATAGCTATTAAAGTCAACGTCTCGTCTTCGGGACTACCACTTGTGTGTGTAGGAATTTCTTACTGAGACAGGGGGGTGATAGAGTTTCGGCCGGCCTTATTCCGGTAGTTGGAGTGTTCGGCCATTTCCACTAGCACTTGCGAGTGTCCGACAGCTATGCAGGCTTGAGTCAAGAGGACATAAATCCTTTTATTGAGATAAAAAATATGTGATGCATCAGAGCCAGGCAGTAATCGCATCGATGTGTGCCAGTTTGTGTTGAGCAATACAGCAGTGTCGCGCCACGAGTGCGCGTTTCAGGAACACAGTACGGCAATTTGATCTTTATTCGACTTCCTTGGCTAAATATTTTTGTCTAAGGTACCTTTTGTGTAGAAAATCCGGGTTCGCGTTGTTGGGTTTGCGGAGGTAGATCTAGCATTAGCAAATCGACGCCAGTGACTCCGGAGCAGGCCACTGGTCCACTGTCCACTGGTCCGGCGTCGCTAGGATCAAGATGAAGACATTAAACAAGACGCCATATTTTCCCTTATGTGGAATTAAAAAGGTGTATCTTGAATGCTAGGAGAGCAAATAGCAGGTGTGCCGAGAGTTGAGCACAGGACTTCAGTGCCGACGCTTCCGGCTATCACTTCTTGAGGGGACAAAGGCAGCCTCAAGGACCATTCTTATGTCTCCGGCAGTAGTAGCTGTTGTTTTGTTGACGAGGCATTGCAACAGGTAAAATGGAAAACAACGCATCACGAAGGGAAGGAAGCGTCAGGCACATGAGGAGCTCGTGAGGGTCAAAGCAAACCCCAAGACCAACAGCCACGCTACGGCCCTTACAGGATATACACACACCGCTTCACTCCTAGTTAAAAAGCAGGAAGTGTGAGTGCTGGAGGCTTCGGAACCGCTCGTGTTGCTGCCGCCCCCTTGGAGCGAAACTGCAGCGTTCAGACTGGTTACAGTTCCTCCCTGCTACGCTATTTCAGTTCCATTCTAACTTAGGACTCAGTGGTTTGTGCGCCGCCCTTGATCTCCTTCGAGGATGAAGGGTTCAGGGGTTTCAAGGCTTAATGATGGAGTGCATGACGAAGAGAGTCCAGTGAAACCCACAGTACAGTCCGTCAGGCCTCCGAAGTGCCCCAGAGCATTCTCAGGTTCTGTGAGCTATCGGTGGAGGTCTCAGACGATCATTGTAGCCTGCGGTATGGCTTAGAAATACAAATATTTGTATCTGCTGCGGGACACTAGAGCGGCTAGGCTTTCAGCACAGCATACAGAACTGCCCATGGGACACTGTGACATCAACTTACTATGCACATTAACCTTGAAAAGTATTTCAGTACCACAGGCCGGAATTCCAGTACACAGATCTTGCGAAAATTTGTGTATTTGGGCTTGTGGGTTTTTCGTTTGCACGTCTTAGCGCCGGTCTCTGTTTGGCCAAACGGCTTTATACCCTGTTCCTGCGTCTTGTTCACTTTTGTGTTTCTCTAGGCAGCAACGAAAGCGGACAGCTTGCGCACCCGCTTAAGCTACATGCAAATGCTGTCTATCTCCTGCTGCCCACCCCAACCACTTCTTTGGAAGAGGACAAAAAACGGGGAGGAGCTTCAAGGGGCTGGACCAACAAAGATAGAGGGAAAAGTCAAAGCTTCTCCGATCAGCGAAGTTCCCCTTTCGCCGCAATTAAAAGAAGCGGCAGCAACAGCAACAATAAAGAGAGGGGATACACATGTAATTCTTCAACCTTGGAGAAAAACAGAAATTTAGATGAATCTGGACCGTGCAGAGCTGCAGCTGACTTGTGGTATGTAGCAGCAAAGGAAGCGGCAGCCGTCTCTCGCGTATGCAACAATCTGCTAAATCTTGGGAAAGACATGCAGTTCCTCCCATATCCCTCAGGCTGCACTGCACGTGACAGGCCCTTCGAAGGTTTCGAAGGAAGACTTGACAGCAGCAGCACCGGCGGAGCTTTGTTCCTGGCACGGCAGACTGGCGCTTCTTCTTTAAACACGACGGTAACAGCAACAGAGGCACTAGAATTTACCGCATCCATATCACCCTCACATCTCCCGAATAGAGAAGCACTAGCACTGTTAGAAGGGACGAAAGGACAAGTGACAAGGAGAAACGACGTCGCCGTTAATAACTTTCCAGGAGCCACGTCTGCTTGTTCTTCGTTTACCGTGGAAACGCCTTTTGAGGTCAGGAAAGTATGGGTCGCTTGAAACTCCTGTGCTTTTTCATGTCACTGCGGGTGTGCTGTTGAAGTCCTAAGAGGTCTTGAAGGTCAGATGTCTACCATGTGGTTATTGGGGTGTGCGTGGCTGTGCGCGTGGCTCAGATGAATGTACGGACTGGAAAAGCGGGTGTTCTGAGGAGGATCACAGTGGGTGGATGGGGTTCCCCAAGGGCTCCTCATCCATGGGTAGCGCGAGAGTTGCTGCTGGAGGCATTGAGAGACGCTTCTGAAAATGGCTGCCGTTGGAGACGTCTTGAGAATGCCGGCTGGTCCAAAGCATGCCATCAGGAGCAGCAGCGTCAGCAGCAGCCAGAGCAGGATCAGCCCAACGTGATTAGGGTGTATTGCGGAGCGCAGCACTCAGCAGCGGTTATGGAGGAGGGCGGGCTTTATGTATGGGGAAGCAACAGCTGCGGCCAACTAGGAATCGCTCCTGCAGGTGACTTGGATAACTCCGCAGCGCCACTGCAGCAACAACAGCAAAATCTGTTTCAGAGTAGCCGCAAGAAAAGCAGGAGCGTCAAGGCAGCAGTGGCAGCAGCTATGCGCAAACAGCGCCTGCCTACATCCCTGTGGAGGCCGTCAATCCTCCCTATGTTCGGTGGAGAACACAAAGTACAAGCCGTTGCCTTGGGCGGTGAGAAGAAGCTGCTGCGTGTTCTTTCAGTTTCGCGTTGATACCGTTGCTGCGTTTGTTGCTTCGACTGGCAGCATGGCTGTTAAATACCCTCGTGTAGCGCTTTGCCAAGGTGCCGCTAGATTTGCAGCTACGTTGCTCCCGCTCGTTGCTTTTACTCCTACGGGTGTTGACTGCGGTCCAACTGAGATTGATTCTGCCTATGCTGGGCTATGTCTGCCACGGCCGCTGCAGTTCCTGTTGACTCCGACGGAGCACAGTAAGCTGCTACGTGGTCTCACACGTTGTTTAGTAGGTGTTCTTTTCGCGTCTTCAATTGCTTATGTTGCTGCTGCAGGGGAACATAGCATATTTCTCTGCCGAGATGGCTCCATGTGGGTTTGTGGCAGCAATGCTGAAGGTCAGCTAGGCCTCTTTTCAGCTCCACAACAGCCGCTTCTTTTTGCTGCACTGCCCCAAAGGATGCCGATAGAAGACCGGACAATGTACAAGGGCCTGAAACCTCCAATTGCGGCTGTTGCTGCTGGTTACAGGTCTGTAGTAGCTGCTGCCGCGGCAGTAGGGGCCACCAACAGACTGCACTTTCTTCACAGCCTTGAAGCCAGCACATTCTGCATTCTCGAGCCGCGAACCTCTATTTACTCTCTGGTTGCTCCGTTGCCGCATCCAAGAATGTCTAATTTCGTGCTTCCCCAACTGCTACATTCTGTTCGCCCGAGTGGACGTACAGCGGTCTTCGCACCTGCTGCAGCTGGAGCCTGGCCGGAACTTCAGAAGCAAGTGCTTTTTTGGCTTTCCGCTGCAGGCATTCAGCTTGTATTGATTGCAGAGATCAGTTGTTTACTTGGGGCAACAATGAGGTAAAAATTCACCTTCACCGTTTCTTTCCTAACAGTTGAAGAGAATTTGCCTGTCCGCTGCCGCTGCAACTGAATTTGTTGCAAGCGCAGCTGATGGCTTTGCCTTATAGCGGTTTCTGAAGGTGCCCTTATCGTGCGGTTATTATTTCTTTCGTCGGCTGGTCGTTTGCACTGATGCCTCTCTCGAGTACTGGGATGGATTTTTTCTCCTTCTATCGCGGCTGATCATTGCTGCGGCAAGGCACCTGCCATCCTCAGCGACTGCCGTTTCCTCTGCTGCTTGCAGGGTGATTGCTGTTTCGCGTGTTAGCTCTCCCCTTGCAAATTCTTCTCTTTGTGTCGGTTCAGGTGGTGCTCTTCATTGTTTCTGTTTTCTTTTATTCCTGCTGCAGTTTGGACAGCTGGGTAGAGAAACTTCCTGTCGGAGCCTCAGTCCCTTCAGGCCCTCTCGTGTCCGGTTTCCCTTCGCCACTGGAGTTGTGCAGGCACGTCTTTTCATTATAGCTGCTAATGGAGACGTATCTGCGTTTCATGCAAGAGGTGCCACTGTTGCTGCTGTAGGCCGCAAAAGTCCATGCTTTTGGTGTTGTGCCTGCCAGTGGCCGCACCTTTTGAACCCCTTACATTGCTAGTGGCTTCAGTGGCTGCTGGACCCTCCGCATCATTTTAGCCTGCGTCTTCCACTGCTTCTGTAACTGCTTGTTCGACTGCTGCTACTTGTGCTTGCATTGTGTGTCAGGTGTGTCTTGGACGGTGGCACAGTGCTTGCCTTTCTGATGAGGGTCAAGTTTATGTTTGGGGCCCCGCCCTCGTTGGCTCTTGGGAAACACGCAAGCTGAAAGCAGTACGGAATGCAGCCTCACAATACGCCTTTTGAAAACAAGAGTGGACAAGTAACCTCGTAACTCAAATCCTGCTGTCTATCTTTGAAGTGGCATTTGCAAAATTTTGCGCGTCCAGTAGTGCTCCATGAACATTATTGGATGCCTTCATATGCTATGAAGGTTTTACCTGTCTGAACTATGAACGATCTGCAATGCTATCATGCCGTTACTAACGTATGAGTGCATGCATTAGCGCTGTCACATGCTCTTTGGCGCACGCTTACAGAAGTATCAACAAGTAAGCCCACAGCTACACAGACGTGTGAATACGTTTCTCGCTCTGTGCTCGTACATCTGCCGCTGCATTTAAGCCTTTGCAAGCACAAAAAAATTCATGTTGCAGTAGCACGTATGGACGCAGCCAGGCGTTTTGTGCTGTCCCATCACTTGCCAATTCAGCAGTGGCTTTGGCGCGGCCGCCAGATGCCCACGAAGACGCACCACCTCTGTGGCCCTCAGCTACTGAAGGGCTTGGGGAGTTTTGCTACACGCGTTGTGTGCGGCGGTACCCACTGCGCTGCAATCTGTGCTGCGGACAGGAGCAGCGAGGAGCAGTTGCTGCAGCAACTTCTGCAGCAGCTGGACTGGAAGAGCCAGAAACATAAGTCTACACTTTCAAGTGCTGTCGTGAGGGAGGGGAAAAATAAAAAAGAAGGGAAAAAGCTGGGACGTCCTTCGAAACTTTTCTTCTCAAGACCTCTTCAGCAGTACAGGGCCAAGCTAGCTCAACAAACCCAGAAAAAGAAGCGTACGGAGCGCAAACTCCGTGAGGAATGGCAGCTCACGGGCTTTCAGTGTCCCTGAAGAGCCTCATTTCATTTAAGATATGCGGATCCATTCAAGCT
This sequence comes from Eimeria tenella, assembly GCF_000499545.2. Lineage (NCBI taxonomy): Eukaryota > Apicomplexa > Conoidasida > Eucoccidiorida > Eimeriidae > Eimeria > Eimeria tenella. Next base: position 148,678 of record NW_013545877.1, read on the forward strand.
AAACGTTATAACCCTGCCTGTTCACCACTGAAAGGCATGCCGTATCCTTTAATAGCTGCCAGATGTGGTGCTTTGGGGTGTATTTGCAGCTGCACCACAGCAAGAGCAACAGGAGAGCAAGAGCGCTTACTCTCAGTCGGGAGACAAACTACTGATGTGGGGTAGAGGGTCTGAGGGACAGCTGGGTCTGAACTCAATCCGCAATGTTGTGAAACCTATAGAGGTGAGGAAGTCAAAAGGGCTGATAGAAACTGAAAATACGAGTTTGGCAGGAATGCAATGCAGTGGAAGGAGAAGAGTACGCACTAACTCATGTAGAAACACTGAAGGAGGCAAGGGAAGCGCAGCCTCAGGGACTTTACATACGTGGTAACAAAGTGGACAGTGCGCAAACCGCAGACCGCTGACGAAGGGAGCGTCTGCACACTCAAAGGGCAACAGAATGTTTCACAAAGTAGCCAACATATTCAGAGCGGCCGCTGAGAAGCAACGGGAGGCCGACACAAGTAATCAGCTTGCGCAACTTCTCAAGTGCCAGTCTCTGCTGTGTCGCAACGTTTTCGGTACTTTTCTGTGCCGTTTGCTGTCTCAGTTACCATTCTTGCAGGACCCAAAACGCCCCTCCTACATTCAGATCCACAGATTGGCCCTTGGCCTCGCCTTTACGATTGCCGGCGTCTCATTTTACCCCTCCAGTCACTCTTCCGAGGATGAACGTTCTCGCAGCTCCTCCACGTCGTCGTCCTTCGCCTCTCTACCGCCCCCGCTGGAGGCTACTAGCAAAAGCGCCTCATTAGACTGGTCAGAGAAGACAAGTGGTCCGCATGGACGGCCCCCGTGGGTGCCTCCGCTCTGCTTTGTTCAGACGGGTCCTTCCTTTGTTTCCATTGATAAGACGTCAAGCACGTCTTCAAATGCAGAAGAAAAAACAGCGGGGGACGGTGGCTGGACAAGAACGGTATTGAGGGAGATAACTGTCTCAGAGGCGGCTGAGGCGATTCGCTGCTCCAGCTTTTCCAGAAAAGAAGACCCGTGCAGGAGTCTCTCACTACGTTCTTTTCCCCTTCAGGCACCTTTGAGGAATTTGTTGCCTCCGCCGCGGCGCAATACTTTTAGTTGTGGATTCAGCGGGTCTGCTGAGGGCAGTTTCCCTTTTACAGACCTTTTCAGCTCAGCAGTCTCCTCCGACAGTCTTCCTCATTGTCCTTCGGCCTCTTTTGGTAAGTATGGAGGCCACTCAGGGTCCCATCTCCGTCCTGACAGATCAAATCTGGAACAGCACGCCTGCGTGTTGCCCATACAGCTATATGCATGGGGCAGCAATGAGCAGCAGCAGATTCCCCTATCTCCTCAACAGAGACAGGAAACAGGGAGAAAGAGAATCAAGCTTCCAAAGCGAATTGATCTTGAGGCACTTGCGTACAGTGCTCTTCAGAACACCTGGACACCTCCACTAGCTTTTACTGCTGCCAGTTTTGGAGGCAGCAACAGCAACTGTAGTGGGGACAGCAGCAACAGCGGAAAAGGAGCTGCAGATGCTTCACTGCAGGCAACAGATGCAGCAGTGACCCAACGTATTAAGGGGCACCTTTTTTTCTCACAACGGCTTCGGACTCCTCTTCAGATCCTGCGGAACTATCGCAAACGCTCATTTCTTGCAGCAGCACCAAGTACAGTGGCTGGGCCTGCTGGTCAAATCCGCAGGAGTGCTGCAAATGAGGCGGGAGAACCAGAGCAACAAAGCCCATTGAAGGCATATCTTTCCCGGCTGCTCACGCGACTGGACTCTCTAGGAGGGAGGGATACAGAGGTAGGGGAGAGACAGGCAAAACGAGCAGAAGGGACAGGCGACAAGACCGCTAAAAAGGGCTCTAGAGAACATACAGGGACAACGGCAGCCGCAAAAAACAGAGCAGATGAAGCCTGCTTGTCTTCCAGCCCACATTCCATGGAAGTAACACCTCCACAAACAAAAGGCAAGGGGGAACCTCTAAGGTCAAAAAGCTGTACGGAAACAAATAAACGGTCTCCACTTTTCTCTGTAGGCAGCCGACGGCTTCCCATATCTGTTCTACGAAAACAGGCCAACTCTGCTGCTTCGAACAGATACAGCAGGCAAGCTTCACTATCCAGCAAGAGCGGAGGCCAACCTTTCAGTTCACGCAGCAGCAGCAGAGGCGGCGGAGTCTGTAATACCAGCGCCCGCAACCAGCTCGAAGCTCAAAGACGCAAAGGCGAGTTAAGTGTATTTGGCTCCGTACGCCGGAGCAGCGCAAGCCGCTCGTACACGATCCCGACAGACGACGACCCGCCCATCGGAACACGCGGGGAATTGGGTACAGATGGCGTGTGGAGATCCATTGAAAGAGTAACAGTGAAGGATATTGCCGCAGGAGAAACGCACAGTTTGCTGCTGCTGGAGATATCGTACTGGGAGAGAATCTGCAACAGCAGAAGCAGCAGCTACAACAGAAGTCCCTGAGGAACAGCTCTGGAGCCTTCAAAACGCGGTCCCCAGCAATATACGGACGTCCTTCAGCAACATCTTTGCTACAGTAGCAACCGCTACAGGAGTATACACTGCATCAGCACCCGTTATCGTAGTATATCTGTAAGCAAATCCCTTAAGTCTTGCCAATATATTAAATTTGTAAAGAAAAAAAGAAGGCCTTTCGGTGAGGCCCCCTTTTAGTGTCGTTTTCGTCGGATGGCGCGGCACCCGTGCCGCAAAGGGTACACGTTGCCTGCTGTGCAGTGCTACTGGAGGCCCTACGTGCGCATAGGCCCCAGGCTACCCTGCTGTCGCTAGAATTCCTACAAACTACGCCGCAGTGGGCCCAACTATGGCACTATTACCAATTGTACAGGCCCCAACCGCAAGGGCGTACGTCGTTCGGGGCCCGATAGGTTGAGTACAGACGTCAATCTTGACGTTTGGGCTCTTCAGAGACGTGGGTACGCCTCTGGCTTCAGGGCTTGGGCTTGAGCGGCTCGTAGTAGAACGGAGGGCCCCCGAGGACTGCAGGTCTGCCCTCCAAGTTTGGGTTTAAGGGGAATAACACCCGCGAGACAAGTGCAAGAGGGATGTCGCCTATTGTGCCGGTATGCCTGTGGTGGTGCTGCTGCTGCTGGTGCCGCTGCAGCAAGTTCACAACGGGCTTCTGGATGTGGTCCTGGCAGTTGACCTGTTGGGGGTGACCTCTTGCTGCTGCTGCGGCCGCTGATGCCACTGCGACAGCAGACGCGCCAGCCATCAGCTGGAGCGAACGCTCGGCTTCTGGGGAAGGCGCCCTGGCTCGACTGTCTGTAAATCACAACGAAGGCCGCATGCCCAATCGAGAAAGTTCGTTCTATGGGTCTACATTCTAGGGCTCGGTCTAGATGACACGGCACAAGGCAGCGAAATAGACTGAGGGAGCTACAGAACAGTTGCATCCGCACGCCACAACCTTCAGAGCCAAAAACCCTAAGTGATGTGCGGTTGTTTCACACCTCTGGAAGGTGGTGAAATGTGCAGCGGCACACCTAACTAGAGACTTGGGCATGTAAACAAGCGAAAGCTGCCGCGCATAAAGTGCAAGAGAGGAACAGGCAATGCTACTTTGTGCACAGAGCAAGGTACACCAAACGACCACAAATTCTTCCATCGCAGTTCAACTCTGCGTACTATCTAAAATACATATATGTATATATATATATATATGTTCAAGTCTGCACCGGCACATGGCATATGCACCTTGCATTGGCTTCCTAGGTGCATGGATGCTGCACTGACACGCCAGAGCACCTTTGCAAACAGCCGGTCAGATGCAGTAGCTAGCGTCTACCGCTCCCAACTAGGGGAGGTGGAGCTGTCGCTCGAGCTCTTTGAACTTTACGGTGTACTGTCTGTGCTTTCTGCTTGTTCTCTCAGTTGCATTTTTGTTCCCCTTGCCTGTGAACTGCCGCATGTCGTCAGGAGGCGGGGAGTACAACATGTTGATTAAGACATAGCCGAAGAAGACAACAGCTAGCACGACCAGCAGCAACACAGGCAGCGACAGCGCCCAGTACCTGAAGCATGCGCAAAGCGCAGCAACAGCATAGCACAACTACTCAGCCCAGACACCGCAGACAGCCACGGGCCCACACAGCACGCAGAGGCCTGCGCATGCAGATGAGTTGAGACCGGAAACACCTACAGGCGGTCAACATTGTAGGCAGCAACTCTGTAAGCTGCCACAAAAGCCTCCAGCAAGCAGCAGCGCACAACGACAGATTCTGATGCCATATACAGGTACACGTCTCGTCTGCCCGCATGCGAAAATAGGCAGTGAGATCGCGTCAGCTGCGATCTATAGGGTTGAGGGGAGAGAGTAGAAAGGAGCAACAGAAGCTGGAGCGGCCAAGAAGGGAGGCCAAGAGGCGAGTGTAGACGAGACGCGCAAAGCCAGACATGCTGACACGGAGGCCATCGCAGAAGACTGACGCAGATGGGCAGACAGGGCCTTTGCAGAAGACACAGAAGCCCAATACGCGGCAAAGGGGAGGCAGCTGCAGCCACAGCCGCAGCTGCAGCAACCCACTAGACCCAACAAAGCCAGCAGCACAGGTGCGCTCAAGAGGTTTGACTTGTCATGGGGGGTTCAGTTGTGTCGCCGTCTGGACCGCTTGCCTGTCCGGGTAGTAGCTGATGCCGAGCCTCTCGAGCTGCTCTCTGCTGCTGAGGGACCAGAAGAAGTAGGCGAAGAAAGCCACAAAGGAAGTCAGCCAGCCCACAAAGCCGTTCACCTCTGTGGAGGTCGAGTCACCCATTGTCAAGAAGCGGAGTTCGGCGCTCAGAGAGCGACAGAGGCACCGACGGCAGCTGCTATTAAGACAAATGTGCGAATATGGCTGAAGGCGAGTGGGGGGGCAGCAACACGCAGAGGCAAACGGGGCCCCCCAGGCGAGCCCAAGGAGAGGCAGAGGCGGCCACTCAAAGACGCAGAAACAGCAGCGCCCAGAAAGGCAAATGCGGCTATATGTGGGGAGCTGTGCAGGTAGTGGGGGCACAAAGACACACAAGAGCCGCGGCAGACACACCCAGACTTAATAAAACTGAAGACACTGCCGAAGACACTGTCTTCAAGCGAGGCTCTCCAACGGCCAGGGGGTCCCTGTACGCGCTACGCCAAGCTTTAGAGCCCTGGTTTAGGCATGGGGATATCTCTAGGGCCCGTGCGTCGCCTGTCAAGTCGGAGGCCCCCTCTGGGCCGGGGGGGCGCCAGTGAAAACGAGAGGTCCCAGCAGAAGTGAGGGCCCGTTTATGGGCTTCAGATTTCCTGGGAACTGCCTCGGGTAAGAAGTCTCTGCCTACTTGAACATACTTTGCGGAGGGGCCTTAGCCGGAAACGGGGCCCCTATATAGGGACCCTTGTCTGAGGTGATGCAGCCAGCTTTCAGAGGCTGGGCTGCTTTCACGCACAGATAGGAGGCCCTTCTGCAGTCTAAGAGTGCCGTTGAGCCGCCTGCTCTGTTGCCCCTGGATAGAAACTGGAGAGAGGGTGCAGCAACAGGGGCCCCTCGCGTCCTAGTGAAGGGCGCTCGGTTTGACACACCCACACGGCATGGTCAAAGTAAAAATGAAGAGTAAATTCAATATTGAAAAGTATTTCCTGGGAAATAATGACTCATAAAGTAAAGAAGAAACACAGCCCGCCGTTGGTGTTGCTGGTTCGGCACGGGGCCCCCTGCGGCAGCAGCGCCAGCTCCTGATGCTGCTGCTGTACACACTGCTGCTGTTGCTACGGCTGTTCCTCCGCATTTTTGCTAAGCACCTAGCAGTGAGCTCACTTGAGGCTCCTTGCTTCCTATAAATCTTGAAGATGGCAGAGACACTTCCTGAGAAGGTCGGTTCGGCGGTAGCAGCAGCGCAAGCCGACGAGAGCGGCTCCGCAGCAGCAACAGGAGCAGCAGGGGAAGATGCAGGATTGGGAGGCCAATACACGAAACCGTTCCCGCCCCCACCCCCTGAGGTCAAAGAAATGGCAATGGAGCAGGAAAGAGGTTCGCCATTGCTGATGCTGCTGCTGGTAGAACGCTGTTTGCTGCTGGCCAAATGTAGCTATGTTGCTGCTGCTGCGGCTGGAGTCGAGCAGAAAGGGAGAGAGGCGTAGTAGCAGTGAAGGTGGTGCTGACACTCCAGACACTCCAGGTGGAGCCGGAGAAGACTGGAGGCAGACGCAGCCGAAGAAAAGGGGCTGCAGAAAAAGCAGAAAAGGGGAAAAGATGTAGAAATATAGTAGGATATAAAGAGGCTGGCCGCAGGGGAAGCCTTAGAATAGCTATGTGTACAGTTCAGAGTCGCCCCATCTCAGCAGCTGCATCTACTGCAGCGGCTGCTGCCGCTGCCACAGGGTCAATCCCGTTGAAGCAGTTCATCTCTTTGCTGTGTTTTTGCTGCATTTCGGCACCTTCGGTTTTATTTCTTTTGAAATACTGCAGAGATCGCTGAGAAGCTCCGGGAAGTCGAGGAAAAGAAGGAGAAGGGGAACGAACTCTGGAAGCAGGCAAGTTCTTGCTGCTGCTGCTGCTGCTGCTGCCGCTGTGTTGCTGCTCTTGTTGCGACACCAGTCACATTTGCAGGTGCAGCTGCGGATTTGCTTTTCGCAGCTGCTGCTGCGGTTAGCCGTACAGGCGTTTGTGGCGTTTGTGGTGCTTCTGCTGTTGCTGGTGTACTGCTTCTGCTGGTGGCATTGCAGCTGTTTCTCGCTGCTGCCAGCATGCTGCTTTGACTGCTGCCGCTGCTGGCGGTGCTGCTGCTGCTGCTGCTTTCAGGGCCAAGTCGACGAAGCAATCAGAGAATGGCAGCTGTCGCTCAAGATTTGCTTCTCACTCGCCTGCCGAGGTTAGCTGCTGCGTCCTTTAGGGCACCAGGGTTTAGGCTTGAGGACAAATGGCTGGTGTTGTGCATTCGTTAGCTGCTGCTGCTTCTGCTGCCCGTCTCTGCATGCGCTGCTGCCTTGCAGCTCTTGTCTTTGGCTGCGCCCTTGCCTGCTACTAATGGCGCTGCAGCAAGGGCACGTGGGTTGTTGCCTGTTTGTGTTTGTGTGGGACAAGTGCTGCTGCTGCTTTTGACGAGCCTTGTGGTGTATAGACAGCTGCTGCATGCGCTGCCCTCACGGGCATCGATTACTTTTGTCTTTTTTGTTTCTGGTTTCTTCTGCTCTCCCAGGGCCCCACATGGGCCAGGAACTCATTCCCCTGGAGCTGCCGTTACACCTCAATTTGGCTGCAGCTGCACTCAAAACTGGAGAAGCTCACACAGCCATTCATCACTGCACCAGAGCGTTGCAGCTGAAGAAGACGCACCCCAAGGCGCTCTACAGGCTTGCCAAGGCGCATCTTATGGTCAATGTAATCTTATGCTGCTGCTGCGGGTGGATGTGCTGCTGCTGTGACTGGTCTTGGGACTGCTGTCCGTAGTGTGGCTGCTGGTGCTTCTGCGGGGATTGTTGCACACCAGCTGCGCGGGCAGCAACTTCCTCTCTACTTTTTCCAGCTGCCGTTGCTGCTGCATCTTCTGCTGCAGGATTTTCAAGACGCTTCAGAAGCAGCAGAATTGCTGCTGCAGGTGCAGCCAGGTGACCCTTTGGCTCTGTCACTGCAGCAGGAGATAGCACGGGAACGGGAATTGCACAAGATCCAGCAGCGACGGCTGATGCGAAAAATGATGGGCGTCAGAACCAAGAGCAGCAGCAGCAAGGGCAACACCAGCAACACCAGCAGCACGGACAGCGGCACTTGCAACGCATCTTGTACCCCGTCGAAAGAAGCTGATGATCCCAGCATCAAGACCTCCAGCAACACAAGCAGCAGCAGCAACACAAGCAGCAGCAGCAGCAACACGAGCAGCACCAGCAGCAGCAGCAACGCAGACAGCAGCAACAGCTTCATATGGGACATACAGTGGCGCGATGATGACCAAGACACCTCTTTGTGGCTCCGTCCGCACTCTCTAGAGTACTTGTCTGAGGAATGCAATTTCCCTTTGACTCGCTCTCTCCCCCTCACGCTGCTGTCAGCCCTGCACCAGCTGCAGCTGCAACAGCAGCAGCAGCAGCAGAATCAAGCTTTGCCCGATTTGAAGAAGGGTACACTCTGCCTCCATATTTTGGGGGCCTCAGCACATCATGAGTTGAGCTGCCGCTTCACTTCCATCTTGGAGAGGTGGCCGCAGCTGAAAACCCTCATAATTCTCTTTGTAGGATTTACTCAAGGGGGGCCCAACCCCACTAAGTTTGAAGGCAAGCCATCTTTGCTGTTGTTGCTGCTGCCGCTCCTGGTGCTGCTGGTGCTTCTTCACCGTGTCCAGCCGCAGCTGCTCTGTTAGTGGCTGCTGCTGCTCCAGGAGTTTGTTCTGTTGCTGCTGCTCTTGCCGTCGCAGTCGTCTTTGCTGTTTTTTGCTGCTTTTTTGCTGCTGCTGCTTTTGAGGCGTTTACTATCTGCTGCGCACGTGCTTGCCGCGCCTTGAGTGCTTCTGCGCTGCCAGTCTCATTGCTGGGCCTTAGCTGCAGCCACAGCTAGTGCTTCTGGTCCTTTTCAGTTGCCCCTGTTGGTGCTGCCGCTGCTTCTGCTGCTGCTGCTGCCGCTGGTGCTGCTGCCACAGAAGACCTCGTCAAGGGAGAGCTGTCTCCCCCACACTGTGTCAAAGTCGATGGACGAGAGCAGGTCGCTGTTTTCTTCAAAGGCACTTACTCGGATTTGGCGAAGGTATATGCTGGCGGTTGCTGCTGCTGCTGCTGCAATGCCTCATGTTCCGTTTGACTGCTCAGGACCACGGATCTATTTTTTGCGCCGATTCTGTTTTCAAGCCTTCATGCATGCGTTTGTTAATGTGTCTCCTGAAGCCCTTTGGCGTCATCTCCCTCTTCCAGTGTCTGCATTAACTTGCCCCGTGTGCATTCCAGCTGCTGCTGCAGCTCTCTGCGCTGCTGGATCTTCTGCTTCAAATTCCTTGCGTTCCAGTGCCTCCCTTTCACCGCTCTGGGCAGAGAACAGTGACCAATCAGATCGAAAGAAACACGAGCCGAGTTTTTTTCTGTCTCACTTTCTCAGAAAGTCCCCGGCATTCTCTCCAACCCCAAATGTACTTTCTTTCCAGATATAGCACTTTTCAGCACCCTAGGGGCACTCCAGGAGCCCTCCAAAGGTACTGAGGCCACAGCAGATGGGCCAGACACCCTATCTGAGGCGACACTGGAGACACTGCGTCTCCTTATAGACAACAATGTGGTGAGCTTCTGCTGGGCTTTCTACCAGCTTGCTTCTCTCTTGTCAGGCATTCTACTGTTGGTCTCTATCTTTTCATTTCCCTGCCGTGCATTCTCCATGCTATTCTCACTCTCCTAGGTCCGCTCACATTGATACCCTCCTCGAGGATTCTTTATGCATTTCTTGTTTCCCATGTCTTTTTGTCTCCGCCTGCCTCACCGCCCGTGCTGCTGCCTTTTATTATTTTGGCTCTACGCTTATCATATTGTACCCCGCATTTGTTGGCTGTGCTGTTGGGCTTCCAGCATTTTCCCTGCTTACGGGGGCCCCCGGGGGGCCCCCGGGGCCCCCCGCGCCCCGGGGGCCCCGCGGGGGGCCCCCTAGTTATTTGCCCTTCTCTCGGCCTCTGTGTCTATTGGGAAGCCGTTGACTGCTCTTTAGCAGCTTTCACACTCTGCGTTCATTTTGTTAGATTTCGTCTCTACCGCTAGTGGCTCTGCCCCTGTATCTCTGGCTGCAGCTAACGGTTATCACAGAGAGCAATTTATGCACGGCGGAAGATGTTGCTGCATATTCATCAGTGGCAGCAGCAAGAACAGCCGCAGCACCGCCACTGCCACCCAGCAGGGGCGCACCAGTGGTTGAGCAGCTAGGTGGCCTGCTACTGCTGCCCCCCGAACGCAGCAGATTCCCGCTGCTCCTGGAGCTGCCCTCGGCAGCAGACGGAGCCAAAGCTGCGAATTTTGCTGCTCGGAATGCTGCTGCTGCTGCTGATGCAGCTGCAGCTGCAGCGGAAAGAGCCAAGGGGAAAGCCTCCCCGGAGGCTGTTGCTGCAGCAGAAGCAGCAGCCAAGAAGGCAGCAGCAGACACTGCTGCTGCTGCTGCTGCTGCTGAGCTAGCTGCTGCTGCTGCTGCTGATGCAGAGTCGAAGGCCGTCAAGCAGCACGTGGCATGCGCCAAACACGGAAGTAAGACAAGGAAGACTTTAGCTCTAAGCTGTGCACCGAATTGGCTCTCTTTTGCTCTCACATTCTGGCGTCGAGAGCTTTGTGTTGGCCACTGAGGGTTTATTTGTGTTTTGCTGCTGCAGGCTTTTTTGCATTCAAAGGCCGTGACCCTCGGGCTACTGGTGCTGCCGGAGCTGCCATGCCGTAGGACGCCAGCAGCTCTTACACCAATGCAGCTTGGGCTTGTTATTTCTAAGGTTTACAAATCTGATAGTAGGGCATTGACCGCAGACAGTGGAGCCTCAGGTGGCAGACAAGGGCCGAGCTTATGCTGCTGCTCCCATCAGTTGCTGCCGCATCTGCATTGTAGCGGCAGCTGTTTTTCTGCAATGAGTGTTGCTGCCGCGACACTTCTGCATCATGTGTTGATGCAGCATGTGTTGCTGCAGCATTTATGTGCTGCTGCACCGGTTGGCTGGGAAGTTTCTGCTGCCGCGGCAGTTGTCGCAGCTTAACGCTGCTGATTGTTCTGCGCCGCCGCACAGAGACTGGCCGAGGTTACCGCAGCGGCTGTGTTTCGCTGATTTGATTGTGGTTATTTAATTTACGGGGATGTTAAAGGCGCAGCTAGACACAAAGGCTAGGGATGCAGACATCGAGGCAGACGCAGAAACAGAGCAAAGTGATTGGAGCCAAAGCGGAGAGAGCCAGCGCGGGAAAGAGAGACCTAGAGAGCCGAGATGTAGGAAACAGTGGAAACCAGCAGGCTGCCACAGGAAAGAAAAAGTCCACGGTGCAAAGCGAGATAAGGGAAGAGATGCATTTGCAGACGGCCCACTGACACTGCACAGAGCACGTCGTACTACAGCGACTCTCTGGAAGCTCTTTCTCCCTGCTTTGTGCCTATTTCTTTCCACGCCGACGGCGAACTTCAGACAAACGGATTGAGGAGGCTACCCCACTTTGTTTTGGTGCATCTTTAAAGAGGCCTTTTGAAACAGAGGCGCGCCGCCATTATGGGCCCGCGGCTTGGAAAGGGTCTCATAGGGCGTTTTCCTTCCCGTACTAAATTTTTCAGGGAGTTTGAAAGCGGCTTACTCAAGGGCCCGCTGCTAGAGACCTGCGCCTCTAAGAGCGGTTCCCAGCAAGTAGAGGGGCTAACAAATGCACAGGAGCGCTCAAATTGGGAATTGCCAGAGTGCGCACAAATGCCAAGCGACGCATGGAAAAGCCCAGTGATACTGGCCTTCTAGTGAACGGGCATTGGCTAGGGGCCAAATGCCCCAAAATAGACGGAGCCAATAGATAGACAAGGCCAGTAGAGGGGTGGGTTCTCTCACACTCAAGGAGCATCGCAGTGTACAACTGTAACTCTCATCGGCCTGTGAGCACTTGGGACTCGTAAATGGGCACCATGTATTTAATGTTGATAAAGGCATCAGGACCCCCTGTCTCCTCCATCATTTTAAGGGTCTCCTCAATCAACACAGCAACGTCCTCCCTGCAGCAGAAAGACACACTCGATTCTGCTGCTGCTGCTTGACGGCTGTGGTCCTGAAGAGTTGCAGCTGGGGGCAGGTCATCTGTGTCCAATAGAAAGGTCTGCGGTGCAGGGGTCGGTGTATTGGCTCTAAAAGGAGGTGAACTTGGACTGTGTGTGCAGCTGTTTCCAAGGGTTAAAAATGGATGTGGTGTGGCTCATGCCTTCTTCGTTGCGCGTAGTCTGTGGCGCTGTTTAGATTGTTCCTTTTCGAGATGAAGAGGTTAAAACATGGTAGCAGCTGACGGTAGTAAGGCACGAGGGCTTCTCCCGCGTGGGGTCCTAACAACGGGCAAAACGAACAAAAGAAAACCTAAGTAGTCAGGGGTCCAAATAGACTTCAATGCTGAAGGCGCAGAGGCACTGCACAGCCCGCAGCGTGTCTTGTCTGCCCTGTCAGCAGAGCAAAACAGACCAGTATGCACAAAAGAAGCAAAAGTACCCTTTTAGAAAGCCTGATCGCGCCCACTTACCAGTTTGTAGAAGCTTCTGAATGACTTTCAGGGTGGTGGCCATTACCTACGGAAGGCGCATACACAGGGCGAGACGCGAAATAGAAAAAAGAGGGGAAAGCAGGAACAAAATAATGGTTATGGAGCCGGCTTTGGAACAGAAACACAAACTAAAAGGATAGACAGAAAGCAATGCAAGATTCAACGGAAAAGGGGCAAAGCAGTAGACGACGTCGGCAGAAACTCCGTTGCGGCCACGCAACTGCAGCAGACACGTAAAAGCCAAGAAGATAGGAAATAGGAAAAGACAGAAATGCAGAAGTGTCTACAGATAGATAGACGTGCGCATTGGCCAGCGGGCCCAGCAGTAGCGAAAGAAAAAACAGAAAAAGAGAGGCCAACAAGAGGCTGATGAGGGTAACAAAACAGAAAGAGGCAGCTTCAGAAAACACAGCCAAAAAAGTGATTTTGGGGGCGAGCAAGTGCAGAGAGGCAGTTCTGGGCAGCCGCAGCGATAAGACGAAGCGAAAAGGCCCACTTCGGGATCTCGGGTATTGAGGGATATCTTTAAAGGCATGATGAGTTGGGGGATGACAGTCACCGCCTTCTTCCCACTGGCTTCCAGCAGATCATGCGTCTGCACACAGTTCCCCACACAGAAATGACCCATATTAGCCTTTTGAATTTGGAGTGAAGTGGCCACTTCAAATTTAGAATCTCAACTTCCGCCCCAAGCCCACTGCGCGCCAAACCTAGGCGATAAGCAGGCCCCCCAAACTTAGCAGACACTTGGGGGCTATCTAAGCCAGCTGCCTCTGATGACGCATGCAACAGCAAAGGCCGCTGCTCGTGCGGCGGCAGCCTAGGTTGTGCGGGACGTCTTGGTGGCTAGCTGGGGGCTCATGCTCTCGCGAGGCCAGCAGCAGAGGAGGCGGATTATGCCACTGCCTAGCTGCGGGGCTGCACGGCTAGCTGTGTGGGGCTAGCCGGCTAGCTAGCTAGCTGCGTAGCTAGTTCCTTCGGTGGTTGTGGGCTAGCTGCGTGGCCAGGAGGACTGTGCAGCGAAGTTGCTGCTGGGTAGCTAGCCACTCAGCTAGCTAGCTGGCTGGCCTGCGAAAATGTAGGTTGGCGTTACCCCCTGCACTGCAAGGAGCCTGTAAGGGTCATCCTTTTCTCGAATGCCGTCGCAGAAGATGGGAAGGTAGCGGTGCAAGTCTACTGAGGAGGGGGGCACTGCCCAGGAGACTTTGTTGCCTGCAGAAGAAGACCGGGAGCCCACAGCTAGCTCAGCTAGCCATGTGAATCGACAGCTAGCCACGTGAATTGGCAGAGAGCCGAACGAGGCCCCAGCCAGCCGGGCAAGGGGCCAGCCACCCGCCCGCTACCAGCTAGCTACGCAGCTAGCTAGAAGCGCGCCAGCGCGAGACGCTTTGAACCAGAGACTAAGACAAAGAGAAAAAGACTCCTGAGCTTCTTTAAAAGCAGACCGGGTGAGAGAAAAGAAGAAGAACAGAAGGGAAAGGGGAGCATCGAGAGACAAAAAGGCAAGGCAAGAGGCGAATGACGGCAGCAGATAAGGAAGCAACCAGAAGCACAGCAGGGGTAAAAAGAGCTACAGACACAAAGAGAAGCACAGAATGAACCAGGAGTTTGGAGAGAAGAGGCAGGAGGCCCGGGCAGCACAGATGAAGAGACAAAGCCAAAAAGATGGCTGAGACAGGCGGACCTGATGCTGTGTGGTCTATAGATAAGGGAATGTCTCCTCTGTCGTAGTAAAAACGAAACAGAGTTGGCTCAATTTGCCGGCGGCGGAAGGCCCCTAAGAGCAGCCCAAAAGAGAAGAACGAGGACTTCGGTGGGGGACAAAGTGAAATGAAATGCAGAAGCAAGAAAAACAGCACAAGGAGCCACATTTGGAGGAGAAAAGAAAAAATTGCTAGTTTTAGAAAGACATGAGATGAAGCAAAGAGACAAAGAACTGAGAAGGAGCACCTAGGCCTTCTTTGCCGTGCCCATGCACCCTAAGAAGCACTCAGCAACATCTACCTGCTTTGGGCGGCAATGGCTGACTCCGCGCCCACCTCATTTGACCCCCTGCATCTTTATATCCTCCAGCTCCCCCTGCAGCAGCAGCAGCAGCAGTAGCAGTAACAGCAAAGATTCCCGCTGCAAGTCTGCTGAAAGTTTCTGTACAGGTTGAGGTGCTGGTCAGATGCAGCGAATAGCTGGCCTAAGAGAACTAAGGAGCTCTGCTTCCGAAGGCTCGAAGCAGCAACGGCAGCAGCAACACAACCATCAGCCACAGCAGCATCGTTAGTGGCTGCTGAGACAGGACAGGTGCAACAGCAGCAGAAGTAGCAGCGACACTGCCAGTAGTGGAATAGCATCAAGAATAGCAACAGCGAAGCTTTCTACAACATAAAGAGCTCCAGCAAACAGCAGCAGCGAGAGCAGCACCAACCACTGAAAATGCAGCGCCACTACAAGCGCCACAGGCCCTAGGAGGTTCAGCTCTAGCTGCATCAATTCTAACAGAGACCGCCTTATTAGTAGCAGTTTCTAGCTGCTGAGCAGCTTCTAGCAGCCTAAGACATCAGGCCTTCTACAGGCGTGGATGCAGCAGCACTAGTTTCCCTAGTATTGGCAGTTGCTGTTGCTGCTGGAGCAGCTGAGCCTGAGGTGCTTAGCGACCTTTCACGTTGCTGCGCGCTAAAGACTCTCTCTCGTTGAATCTGGTGAGAGGCTTAATTGAGGCAGTGGCTACATGTGGGCTTTCTACGCAGCTCGAGGACCCCCGGGGACCCCTGGGGAAGTCGCCAAACGGAGACTCTTTATTTCGGGGCAAATATCCTGTAGCCCTTTCCTCTCTTTTGTATCCTTTGTTAATCAAACGACGCAGGGCGTCGCCTTCTTGCAGCTCGCGGCAGCTGCTGGCCATCCAGGAAGCCATGGTTGCGCCGGCAAGTGTAGGTACAACTTCGTTTTATAGAGAAAATATGATATTTGTTTTAGTATTATAACTATTTTAGTTTAGCTGGCGTCCCCTGTCTTTAGGCCACAACGTGGCTCCGCTGCTCAGCAACTGCGGCTACTACCGTGGCTGCTGCTGTTTTGTGCTCGGCTGCTGCCCTGCTACTGTTTGCAGGTACAGGGTGGAAGAATGCTGCTGCAGCTACACATAAAAGTTAAACAGGTCTTCATTTAAAGTCTAGTATTATTTTTTTTTAGGATGCTGCAACCCGGAACAGCAGTAGCGATAGCAGCGAAAACAGCAGCCGCAGCAGCGGCTACTGCCCCAGCCCCGCAAGGCGGGGTGCACAAGCCCCCGTTGCAGCAGCAGCTGCCGATGCTTGTTTGGCTTATGCATGAGGTGGAGTTGACGGTGGGTTTTGGTGGCAGAAGCCGTTTGTTTTGTTGCTGCATAGGTAGCTGAGTTAGCGCTCGTAACAGCAGCAGCAGCAGCAGCAGGAAGATGGGACGCGTCATCCGCTGTAAGCCTCCCGTAGCCCCCCACACTTCTGCCCGTCCACCCTTCCAGTCTGTTTTCGTTGCTGCTAGCCAGCCCCAGCACTCGTTTTGCTGATTTTTTGTCTTTTTCTCTTGCCACTTCAGTCTTTTGGGTTGGTTCGGGACAGAGGCAACGCCCGGCAGCAGCAGCAGCGGCCGCAGCAGAAATAGTGGCGGCAGCAGGGAGCTGGCCGTGCACTTCCTAGCCTCATTCAGCCTACTTAGCGGCGCTTCATTTTGCATTTAGCTGCGTTTAGGATCTCCCGCGCCGTTGCAGTTTAGCGTGCTGCTGCTGTTGCTTTGTGCTGCAGCACAACGTAAGGGTCGCGGGTCCGTGTTCAGGGCCCACACCCACAAGAGAAAGGGGGCAGCCAAGCTCCGCGCTCTGGACTATGCAGAGAGGAACGGCTACATCAAGGGTGGGCTTTGTACAGCAGCTGCGCCGCCGCTGCAGCAGCATGCAGCCGCTGCACCGGCGCCGCGTGTGTCACCATGGGCTACATGCTGCTGCTGTGGCTGTTACTGCTGCTGTTGCTGCTGTTCCTGCATCTGCATCAACATGTACATGGCTAAAGCCACATCATCTGCTGTTCGCCTGCTCTAATGCCCCTTTCCCGATTGCAGCATAGGCATTTGTGTGTTGAATGCATGGCTGTGCGGGTCTGTGTGTGCACCTACAGCTCTGTTGAATAGGAATAAGTATATATATATTTATTATTTATTTGCGAGATATTAAAGGAGAAGCTTCTTGAGTTGCTGCTTGGTGGGCTGCACAGGGCTGGTGACTTCCATTGAACACGACCCTGGCCGCGGCGCCCCTCTTGCTGTTGTTTCCTTCCGTGATGCTTATCGCTACAGAATCAACAAGGAGAGGATGCTGGCTGTGGAGGGGCTGCACACTGGCCAGTTTATCCACTGCGGCAAGAAAGGTGCTTGCTGCTGCTGCTGCTGCTGTTGGGCCTGTTGGCCCTGCCTGCTGCGCGGTTTGTGTCGTATTTTGCTGGCTGTATCGTGCGCCTGATGAGGACTGCGTTTCTCCTTGTGGAGACGGAGCAGCAGCAGCTGCCAATTTGCTGCTGCTGCAATGTTTGCCGCTGCTGCAGTGTCTGCTGCTGCCGTGTCTTTGCTGCCTGCGTGCAGCCGACCTGACCATCGGCAATGTGCTGCCTCTCGGAAAGGTGCCTGAGGGTACAGTGGTTTGCTCTGTGGAGGAGAAGGCGGGAGACAGAGGCACCATTGCCAAGACTTCGGGGACCTTCGCCACTGTGGTTGGTGAGTCATTTTTGCTTCCTTTTCCTCTTTAATATGCTTTTCTGTGGAGCTTGTCTTTTCTTGTATCCCAATTTCTTTTTTTCTTTTTATTTACTGCTGTGTGGCTGTCTTTACTCCTTATCCGGCGCCGCTGTTGTTGCCCGCCACTGTGCTCTCTAGTTCCGCAGCAGCACTCCTGCTGCTGCTACTACTCCAACAGCTGCTGCTGCTGCTGCTGTTGGCAGGCCACAGCGAAGAAACCGGCAAGACCCGCGTGCGGCTGCCCTCCGGCGCCCGCAAGACGCTGCCCTCGCGCTCGCGGTGCATCATAGGGCTGGTGGCCGGTGGGGGCCGTATAGACAAGCCCCTGCTGAAGGCGGGCACGGCCTACCACAAGTACAAGGTACGAGCTGCTGCTGCTGCTGCTGCTTGTAGAGAGGGCTGCTGCTGCTGGCCGCGGCGTGGCGTAGACGACCCAAAGCCAGGCCTAGGCTGTAGAGGCTGAGGGGTTGGGCTACGCACACGGAGGCACGTAGAGGCGGGAAGAAGGGGCCCGGGGCGAGTCTCAGCTGATTCCGAAGTTGAAACTGACAAGATGGAATAGTTGATATGGTTTAGTTAAACGGACCAAAGGGGAATAAGAGAGGCAGTGGAAGAATAATAGGAATTTACGACTGAACGAGTGGGGTATTTGAGAAAATAATACATATTTAGATTGAAGGGGTGCTTCACGCCTAGATGGGCGGACGCAGCCAGATGTGTCGCTGGCTAGCTGGCTAGTCAGCTAGCTAGCTAGCTAGCTGTTGTCTAAGGCGTTGGCTGCGTCTTTGTGTCTGCTGCGGCGCTCAGGCCAAGAGGAACTGCTGGCCTAAGGTGAGAGGTGTGGCGATGAACCCCGTGGAGCATCCTCACGGTGGTGGTAACCACCAGCACATTGGCCACCCCTCGACTGTGTCGCGGACTGCGCCTCCAGGTTCGCTGTGGCTGCCGGTGTCAGTGTCCTGCAGCTGCAGGCTGCATGCATGGGGCTGTGTGGGGTGGCATTATGTCGAAAATAGTGCATCAGTTAAACGGGCTGCAGGGTTTTGGGTGTGTCTTTCGCTGGCAAATAGTTTGCGTGCCGCATGGGGCTCCCCAGGGTGCCGCGCTGAGCTGCTGCTGCTGCTGCTGTTGCTGCTGTGTTCAGGCCAGAAGGTGGGTCTTATTGCTGCCAGGCGCACGGGTCTGTTGCGCGGTGGGCGGAAGACCAAGCTGGTGGGCAAGGACAAGTGAGCGTAGGATTGTTGCTGCTGTTTCCATTCTGCTGCCGTTCCGGCCCTGCCCATGTGTTTCCCACGGGGCACCGTGGGGCATTCCCCAAGCAGCTCTGGAGCAGCTGCAGTGGACTTTTCGTATTTAAGAGGTCTGCGTGTCCTGCATAATTGCGCGGATGGCGCAGCGTTGCCAGAGTGGGCCTCAGGGCCGTAGTGTTCAAGGTATAAGACCTAGAAACCTCGAAAACAGGAAGTACCCTTAAGAACTCGCGAGTAGACTATATAGTTCGGCCGATACGCTGTGGCCGCAGCTCAGATGGACGTGCTGTCTTAACTAGAATCTACAGAGGCTCCGGCTACACGCTAACTGGGGGTGCTCGTACTGGCCTGAAGTGACCTCCTGGCTGTGCCACTGGTGCCTCGCAATGCCAGCAGGACGCATGCATGCAGCTCTAGGCTAACGTGGTGAAGCTGCTGCTGCTGCAGCATATCGCAAAAGAGAACCAAAAAGCAATGCAAGAGCCACAGTCTAGTTCAGTAGGAAAGAGCCGAAAAGAAAGTGACAAACCGATGGATCCACTCCGTTCAAAGATCAATCAAGAGACAGAAAGTAGTTTGGGCAGAACGCCACAATTCCCTTTTTGCTGCTGCAGCAACACCAACAGCTGCAGAAGTCGCTTGAGCCGCCCCTGCTGCCTTGCTGATGTCGTTGCTGCGATCGGCCAAATAGTGCCAGGGCACGACCGCGTCTTCCCCACAGTAAGTCGCACCTTGAAGGGCTCAATCCGGGGCCCCCTTTTAAGGCCCCTTTCGAATACCCTTTGTGCGTTCCCTCACCAATAGCAACCTCACCAGTAGCGCCCCTCGATAGAATAAACCCCTGGACCCGCTGCTGCAGCGCCATCAACAGCAGCTGCTGCAGCTGTTCAAGTTCCTGGGGACAGCGGAGGGGGCACACAAGTGGCGGTGCGTAACTTAGTCGAGTGGAGGCCCCCCTGGAACTGGAGAAGCACCTCTCACGCTGTGGGGTCCCCCTTGTGTGGGACCCCGTAAGTCGCACGGACCGCCCAAGCTCGGAGTCTTCTCTATTCCCCACGACGGGAGAAATTCAACTAAGAGAAAAGATCCGAAAGATACGCGGGTGCTTCACTCGAGGGCCCATAAGCCAATAAAGCCCCAAATGTGCACACGGGACAGAAGTGGTTACGTACACTCAACGAAATAGCGCACAGACTTCCACGCAAAAATGCATGCAAACCATAACTACGGGTGCAAACCGCATTTGCATGCATGCATGTACTTAGTGCATGCACCTGCACGCATCCAACCATCTAATAAATTCAGCAAGCAGGCAGTTGCGCGTGTTCACAGGTGCACGGATGCATGCGTGCGTGTATGTATGCATGCAGATGGCACAGGTAGAAGATGAAGGTCTAAATACATGTGCATGCACTTCCATACATAGTCATGCACGCTTGCATAAGCACAAAGAGTCCGTCTGCCGCCCGTCCCTGTGTGGCTGCTGCTACGAGGCGTCCCTGGGTGCACTTAGTGGGGTCTCATCGCAAGAGTCCCCTCCCTGCATGCGCGCATGCACGAGTGCATGCATGCATGCATGCATGCATAGTATATACACACGCAGGCACCAATACATACGATATACAAAACGTATAGCACATACAAAACACCACTTGCATGCACCTAGATGCGCAGATGCATGCACTTCCCATGCCAAGAGCACGCCGGCGGTGATGCGAGAGGGGCTAAGGGCTTCCCAATTGCATGCAAGCACTTGAGAGGCCCCTCGGGGCCCCCTCAGGGACCTCCACGGGGGCCTCTGCGCGGCCCCCAAGTCGGCTGGCATCCTGAGGGCTTCCAATGTCTAACGGAAGGCTCCTGAATTAGAGGACGTTAGAGAAGAAGGCTCGCCCCCTGTTCGATCGCTGCCCACGGTACCTGCTGCTGCTGCTGTTGCTGCTGCTGCTCTGCCGTCGGCCTTATTAATGAAATGAGAAAGCCGCGCTGCCAATTCCTCCAAAGGAAGGCCCAGCGAAGCAGCAATGTCTGCAGCAACACTCTGGTGAGGCCCCCAATCCGCGGGCGCCCCCGAAGACACAGATGAAACACTTTCCGTGGTCTTTGGCAGCATGGGGGCCTCTCCAGCTTCACAGCTGCTGCTGCGAGACCTCTCATCAGTCAGCTGTTGCTGCTGCTGAGTAGTTAGCAAACCATATTCGCTTTCTTTGTTTGTGCGGGTGGGAGACGGGGCCTCCAAGGGTCCCAAGACAGGTTCTAGCAGGCTGCTGCTGCTTCCTGCTGCTGCTGGGAAGTTCAGCAAGGCCTCTGCAACCCCATCCGCAAGCATGCTGCTGCTTCTGCTGCTGCTGCTGCTGCTACCCGCACGGGGCGGTGCCCCTCCGTCATCCGCCCGTCTTGAATGGGAGGCCCCCTGGGGCCCTTGGGGCCCCCCGCCTCCCGAAGAAGGCCGTCGCTCGGGCTTCCTTGCCTTCAGGCCTCCCGCGTTGGCTGCAGTTTCTGTGGTAGCTGCTGCGGCAGTAAGAAGATCCCGCTGCCTCTTCCTGCTGCCGCGGCCCATGTGCTGCTGTTGCTGCTGCTGGAGGGCAGCACCAACGCCTGAGGCAGCAGCCGCGGCCCCCGCAGCTGGCGGCGCAAAGACTGCAAGCCCCCTGAGAGCTGAAGTGGCCTCCGGGTCGTCTCGGATGGACTCCGTCTTGACGCTGCTGTGCTGCTGCTGCTGCGCTGCATGCGGAGAGGGCGCCCGCTGCTCGTGGGCGCTCGCCTCCAGCCTGCCTTGCTTGTAGAAAATAGTTCTTTCCTGAACAGTCATGAACGCTTCCTTGGGCCCGAAGAGCGGCAGCGGCTTCCCCTCGTCCAGCAGCTGCTTCCGGTCCCGCAGCACCGCTTCAGTTATCAGCGGCAGCTGAAACGGCAGCCCCGCGTACCGATTCCGCAGCCTCACGGCCTCGTTGTATGCAGGCAAAATGCCGTGCAACGCGTGGAAGGAGCAGTACTTGGTTTCGTGTCGTGTCAGTGAGACCCGCAGGGCGTATTCACGGGGCGCCGGGCAGCAACCGGGGGCCCCCAGGGGGCCCCCCTCTGCCCCGCCACCGCAGCCCCCGGACTTCACAGCCTTGTGCGATTTCAGCTCCAGCTTTATTCCCGTCGGCAAGGGCTGAATCAGCTGGATCATCGTGCTGCAGCAGCAACAAGCAGCAGCAAGCGGACAAACCCATGCAACGGAAAGCAGCAAACGGACACGGAGATGCCAGAACAAAGCAAACGAAAACTACAAAGAAGGCAATACTGGCAGCAGAAAATGGGAAGCAAGCTAAAACAAACACAGTAAACCAGCAGAGCAAGCAGCAGGTGCACAGGTCCACAGATGCTGCCACAGCCACAGATATCAGAATGAGCTCGAAGCGTTCCGTCAAATAAACCCCAGCGAAGCTCAACAAGAAAAAATAGCAACAACGAGCAGCAGTAGAAGCGGCAGAAGCAGCAGCAGCAGAAACAGTAACGGAACGCACCTGTGAGGGTATGGGTCGTGCAGGTGCTGCGCATTGCTGCCTCTGCTGTAAACAGAAGTAGAAGAGCCCCCGCAGTGCTGCTGCTGCTGATGCGGCTGCGGAGATGGAGACGTTGCACTGTCTGCAGCAGCAGCAACAAAAAGGCAGCCAGATGCAATGCTTGAGGTTTGCTGCGAAGCAGAAGGCTACAGCAGCGGCTGCTCGTGCAGCAGCAACAGCAGCGCGAAGAGCAGCAGCAACAAAGGCAATGGCAAAACACACAGCAAAACTGCAAGATCCGCGCCGGAGTAGTCCCAGCAACAAGAAGATGAACTTCAAGCATCCGCAACCGCAGCAGCAGCGGCAGCAGCAGCAGCAAGCCGTGCACGCTTACCCCTAGACCGGTGGCTGCTGCTAGCAGGAGGGGAACAGCTGTTGTTGCTACTGTTGCTGTTGCTGCGGCGCTGTTCCTGCTGCAGCAAGGCCAGGCGGTGGTCATGAAGCCGTCGAACAGAAGCTGGCGTGAGGCGCAAGAGCTGCTGCTGCTGCTGCTGCTGCTGCTGCCGATGCTGGGGGGAAGTGGCACCGCTGGACGCTCCAGCAGCACCCCGCTGCTGCTGCTGCGATGTCTTCCTGCGGTACTCCCCTGTCTTAACCGGAAAGCTCTTGAGCTGCTTGAGGGCACCATCAGCAGGAGCAGCAGCAACAGCTGCGCCTGCGGCTGCTTCTCCCTTGGTAAACGCAGCAGCAAACGCCTGCTGCGCTGCAGCAGCAGTTCCTGCTGCTGTGGGGGTTCGCGGCGGCGGAAGCAGCCCCGCCTGCGACAGCAAGTAGTGCTGCAGCGCTGCTGCAGGCACGTTGCCCACCTGCAGCCCAGCAGCAAGGCCCAGCAGCTGCGTATCCAAACAAAGGGAGTGCTGTTGCGCCTGCCGCACCTGTTGCTCTACCTGTTGCTGCTGCTGCTGCTGTTCCAGCTGCTCCTGCTGCTGCGGCGTCGGCGACTGTGCCGGGCGATGGCTGCGGTGCGAAACAGGCGACGCTGCGGCGATGTCGCACTTGACCTGCTGCTGAAGCTGTTGCTGCAGCTGCTGCAGTTGCTGCTGCTGCTGCTGCAGTTCCTGTTGCTGCTGCAGCTGCTGCAGCTGCTGCAGCTGGTGCTGCTCTAATTCTGATATCCGGCTCGTCTGAAGGGCAGAGGTCAGCGGGTTACGCAGGAGAAGCAGAGAGCGGTCGTCATGCTCGAGGGCCTGCTGCTGCTGCTGCTGCTGCTGTTGCTGCTGCTGCAGAGTGCTAATGGACTGCAGCAGCAGCCGCTGTTCACTGTGCTGCCGCATTGTCACGTCCAACAGTACACAAAGCCGCTCATGAAGATCAGACAGCGTGTCTAAGACGCTGTTTGCTGTGTCACCTGCTGCTGCATCCATGCGTTGGGTCCCTGCAGCAGCAGCTGCTGATGCTGCTGCAGCAGCAGGTGCCGCCACGTCCGCTTCTGACAGGCCAAATAAGCCGGAGTCGTTGCTGCTGCTGCTGTTGCTGCTGCTGTTGCTGCTGCTGCCCATTGGAGATGGCGACACTGCTGCTACTGCTGCTGCAAGGTTAGCGATTGTGGGCGCTGTCGCTTCCATTGCCTGCTCCTGCTCCTGGCACTGCTGCTGCAGCTGCTCCAGCTGCTGCTGCAGCAGCAACGGCTGCAGCAGCAGCTGTTGCTGCTTCGACTGTAGCGGGATGAGCTGCAGCTGCTTCTCCAACCTTTCGAGTAGCAGCTGCTGCTGAAGCAACTCCCGCTGCTGCATCTCAAGAGACTGCGTCTGCTGCTGGTGCTGCTGTTGCTTCTGCAGCAGAGAGTCTGTCGCTGTTGCTGCTGCAGCAATCTTGGATGGGGCCCCCAGAGGAGACGTGTCTGGGGTGTTGCTGGCAGTCGATACGCCAGGCTCTGCTGCTGTTGCTGCTGCTGCACCTGCTGCACCTGCTGCACCTGCTGCAGGCGGCTCCCCTGGTCTACCCACCCAGGAGCTTCGCAGGGCTGCAGCGCTGAGCGTTGGCTCTGCTTTTATTGCTGCTGGCAGTGGCTCTGCTGCTGCTGATTCCGACGCTGCTGCCGTTGCTGTCTCTTCTGCTGCAGCTGCTGCTGCTGGGGCTTCTGTCACTGCGGCAGAGTCTGCTACTGCTGGTTCTGCTGCTGCTGGTTGTGTTGCTGCTGGTTCTGCTGCTGCTGGTTCTGCTGCTGCTGGCTCTGCTGCTGCTGCAGACGCCTCTGCTGCTCTTTCAACTTCCGCTGTCGCCAGCACGTCCGCGGAAGCTTCTTCTCCTGCAGCAGCAGCCTCTGAAACAGCAGTAGCTGCTGCTGCTACTGATGCTGCTGCTGCTGCAGTTTCTGCAGCTTCAGCAGAAACCGCTTCTGCAGCGGCCTCCGCTGACTCGACAGATGCTGCTGCTGCAGCAGGTGCTGCTGCTGATACTGTATCCGTCTCCATTATATATTAGCAAAAACGTATCAGCAAAAACAAGACCCTGGATTTGCTACTGTGGCTGCCTTCGCTGCTGGTGCTGCTGTTGCTGCCGCTGTTGCTGTTGCTGCTGCCGCTGCTGCTGCCGCAGCCCGTGTTCCTCAAGACACAGATGCGGCTGCTGCCGCTATTTTAAGAGGACAAAAGAAATGGCACCTGCTCGTGCTGCTGCTGCCTGTGGCTTGGACACCCGCCAGTCCCTCTGCAGCTGCCGCTGCTGCCGCGACTCCCCCTCCCGCTGCTGCTGCTGCTGCTGCAGCCGCTGCCGCCGAAAAGGGAGTAAATTAGAAGGTGGGTCCGCCCCCCCTGTTGCTGCTGCTGCAGCTTCCCCAGCTGCAGTACAAAGTCGTACAGCGGCAGCAACTAGCTGCTGCCCGGGTGGGGGAGGGCAAATCAGGAAAGGGAAAAAGGCAAAGGCGTCTGCACCTTGTGCTTCTCGTGCTGCTGCTTCTGCTGCTGCTGCTTCTGCTGCTGCTGCTTCTGCTGCTGCTGCAGTATCCCCATACTGTGGCAGCCAAATGATGAATGAGGAGGGAAGAGGTTTTGCAGATTCCGTTGCTGGGGGCGGCGCCGTCACCGTGGTGCTAGCCCACCCACTGCTGGTGCAGCAGCAGTTGCTGCTATATCTCGCGCCACTGAGATCTAGGCAAAATCAAGTGGGGGGAAGACAAAAAATTGAGTAGGGGTGCTGCTGCAGCGGCAGCAGCAGCATCGGTCAGTAGCCCCTGGTCTAGCAAGGAACAGTGCAGTAGTCGGGGGCTCCCCGAAGCCCTGAGGGTGCCTCTAGGGCTTAGGAGGCCCTAGAACAGATATATAATCCAAAACAAAGTGAGTGGAACAGCAAAACAAACAAGCCAGGCAACACAAGCGGCTTTGCTGCTGGGTGCTGCTACGCTACCTCCCAGAAGCAGAAGCAGCAGCAGCGACAGCGGCAGCGATTGCTGCCGCGAAGGCCCAGCAGCAAGTGTTAATATATCCTTTTAACGGATTTAATTCAGCAGCAGAAGCCCTAAAAGCCGTCCCAGATAACGTAGCCGGCGCCGCTGCAGCACAAACGAGCACGGGGGAGAGACGGGTGTTGCTGCTGCAGCACAGCAGGGGCTTGATGAATCCGCAGCAGCTGCTGCAAAAGGAAGAGAAACAAAGAGAGGAGGTGACTAAAGGAAAGTAGAGTCGCAGGCGCTTGTGGTTGCCGCGGTTGCTGCTGCTGCTGCTGCTGCTGCTGGGCATCGGCAGCGCGGCTGGCAACAGCGTGCAGCGACCGCAGGCCTTTCCCCACGGTATCGAGCCTAACGGTTTATGAAGTTTAAGGATCCGTTCTTTGTTGCTGACATTGTTAAATTCGTTTGAGCGGCTGTAAAAGGGTCATATTGACTCTAATCAACTCTTCTCAAGCGACAAACGAACAACGAAAACACGCACCAGCAGCGGCAGCCTGAGCCTCCACGTCGGCTTCGATGGAGCAGCCGCGCCGCCGACACCATCCAGAGCCTAACCCGCTGGCTTTTGCATTTTTATTTTATAATAGATCAAATATTTAGACTAGACTAACCTTTAAAGACCCATAAATCAACCTAATCACTCCCACGAACACCCTACTCCTAAGCAGCGGCACCAACCAACCACGCAGGGGGGCCCTCCGCTGTGAGCCGTGGGGGCGGCGTTGCAGTTGGTGCTGGTCCTGGGGAAGCAGCCCTCATCCCGGAGCCATTAGGTTCTATTTATGCGCAAAGATCTTGCCTTAGTACTCAGAATGAGTTAGTTTAGCTTCGATTCTCTCGCCGGCGCTTCCACAAGCAGGGCTGGCTTAGGGGGTAATCCGTCTTAGCGTGTGCAGCCCCGCTTTCGGCCACACAGCCTCTGCTACTGCTATTTCCCAGCCCTTGGCTGCATTCTGCAGGCCCGAATCGGTGCTGCTGCGGCCTTCATTTCGCCCGGGCGCTTCTGCGGCCCGCAGCAGCTGCAGCCGCTCGCAGCCGCTGAATTGCAGCTCCTGCTTAGCGTCTCTAATTACCTTTCCCTGGCCCCGAGGGACTTCTTTGCATGCACCCATATTCGCGGGCCCGTGGCCCCCCCAGCAGCCTATAGGGCGTGGGGGCTGTGGCCTTGCTGCCTGCTGCGCAGCCCAGTTGCCTTCCCCCGTGCTGCGTAGCACTTCCTTTTAGGTTTACAGACGCGGTCAAAGCCGCCCCCTTTCTTCCAGCAATTAATTGAATAAGGGTTTTAGTTCCAAGCTGAGACTTAGCCCCCACTCGCGCCGCGAAGCTGCGCCTTGTCTTACTTTTCTAATAGCTCCGAAAGCCCATATAACTTTACTGAACAGTCTTCCGCTAGTCTCGGAAATGGCTCTTCCGCAGCTGCTAGTTTAAAGTGTTCAGTTCAACAGAGAAGAAGCAGACTTGGCGGATTCGTCGGGGTGCGCCATTGGCTTCGGCCGCGCTGGCAAGCCCCGCTTGTGGGTTCAAATTCTTGGCCTTTATTGAATTTCTTTCTGAGTTCGAGTTGCTCCCTTCACCACTTTTAGGCAAGCGACAGATCTTTAAATGCCACTTTTAAAAGCTCGGAGATTAGCCACCTCGCTGAACTCGCCTACAGCCAGCAGGACCCACAATCCAGCCACCAATCCCAGCCTTTTTAGCTCTCTTTGACCTCCCAGCCCCACCAAATAGGCCGCAGCTCTTATTGCATGCGCTTGTGCCTCTACAGTATTTGCAGAAGCTGAGCAGCTGCAGCTGCGGCCGATATAAGTAGAGTTACTTCTGGCTGCCCCAGTTGGCGTCCCCGCGCCAAAGCCCACAACACTTTCTTTGTTAGCTCGAAGGCTTTGGGGCCCCACAGAGTGACTAGAGAATGAAAGGAGTGAAGGAAAGGCATCGGAATAATATGAAGATAAAACATTTTAATACTTACTTATTATGCTGCAGAAAGCGCAGCCAGTCACCTGTGTTGGATGCCCCACTTCCCCCGTGAAATGCAACGTAGCTATTGGACACAGGAGAGAAGACTCTTCTGCTTTTAAGGCATTCCAAATGTTGAACTTGATGCTGTAAATAATTGTGCGTGTGGGGCTGGCTGTTCTTGGCGCTATGGGGAAAAGGCAGAAAAGGCTTTAAGTGCTTGTTCTTCCTTCGCTGCAGAAGTTGGGTTTGGGAGAAGGAAAAAGAAGTTTTCAAAGCCCTTTCTGTCTTTCTGAAGTCTCATTTAGCAGCGGCAGGAGGCCATTAGTTCTCTTAATTCTCTTAATTGTCATTTTTTCCAGAATGAAAATTTTCTTGCGTTTTACTCTTCCAGCCCTTCAGCCTCTGCCAATATGCCTTGCTGCTGCAGCGCCTTTACCTCACCTGCTTGCTGCTACGCACTGCAGAAGCTGCAGCTGGCACGTGGGCCATTTATTATTTTCTTACACACAAGACTGCTGCGCAGTATTTTCTCTCTACCCAATTCGAATCAAAGTCCAGTTCAAAAGTGCTTTATTTGGGCTGCAAGGCACGCAATGAAATAGTATGGAGGTAAATGCAGCAGAACGCATCGAAGCAAAATGCCACTCCCGCTGCTGCTGTCTTGGTCTTTGCTTCTAAGTTGAAACATTAGTGGCTCTCCTGGTGCTTATAGCCTTAGCTATAGCTTATTCTTTAGTGAGGAGACTCGGGCTCAACCAAGTGCGTGGATCTGCAAAAAATGCAGCATTTGCAAGGAATGCCGCCAACGGGAGAAGTAAAGAATGCAGCAGCACTGCTGCTGCCTCCTTTGCTGCTGCTGCTGCGCCTGCTGTTAGTGGCGGAGTACCTGCTGCTCTCGTGATGCTGCATGCAACCTAACTTTCTGCATAAGCCGGAAAGCAGTAGCCATCTTGCTGCCTAAACTCTAGCTTATTCCTCCCTCCTTAGCCGCAGGAATACCCAGGCCCACCAAAGCTGCAGCAACTCTGCAGAGCTGCAGCGCTGCGGGCCTGCCCAGAAAGGGAAACATGGGCAGCAGAGTGGCCAGCAGCAGCAGCAGCAAAGACAACAGGCCGCAACCACAGCAGCGGGAACACACGTCCGCCGGCGCTGACCGAAGCAGAGGTGGGGAGAGGAGCAGACAAGCTTCAAAAGAGGCGGAAAAGTTATGAACCGTGGAAACAGAATTGGCGCCAAAGAAAGTAAGTGAAAAAAGCTGGAGCACCGCAGCAGAGAAGTCCCAGAGGCGGAGGCAGACAGCCGCAGGAAGAGGAACTGCATGTACTTGACAGTAGACGCCTGGATCCAATTGGCTCTTACCAAAGTAAAAGCAAAGAACCCCAGGTTACTCAGGATAGCGCTATGGGGCAGAAGGCTGTAACTAGCCACAGCTGGCCACAGCTAGCCACAGCTAGCCACAGCTAACCTCTGCGAGCTGAGGCAAGCTCTATCTAGGACTGAGCCGACTGCCAGAAAACGAGAAAATCAACATCCGAAGATGTTGTTAGTTTATGCGTAACCAGCCTGGTTATCCACCAGCTACGGCTACTCGTAGCTAGCTGCGCTGGCAGCCCTGGCTAGCTACTGCTGGCTGTGGCCAACTGTGGCTTGCAGTGCCAGGAGCAGCTCTAGGAAGCTCCTAGTAGTTACTCCCGCTGCTGGTAGCTGTGGGGTGGCCCAGAGCATATATTTGATGCTAAAGGCTGCTAGAGGTGTTTCGGGAATGGGGGGTTCTGTGGCTGTGCGCTTAACTTCGACGCAGCAGCAAGTGCAGCAACAAGCACAGCAGCAGCAGCAGCAGCGGCACGGCCAGCAGCAGCAGCAGAAACAGCAGCAGGAGAAGCAGACTGAAGACAGGTATAACGTTTGTGTCTGTGTCCGTGTGTCACCTTAGCGGCCGCTGCACTTCTCCTCTACGGCACGGGGAGCCCCGCTGTGGGTGGAGCTGCAGCTAGGTGGGTTTGCGTGTTGTTGCGCCTCTGCTGTTGCTGTTGTTGCTGCTGCTGTTGCTGCTGCTGGCGTTCCGGGCCTTGTGGGCGGGAGCTGCGTTGCTGTTGCTGCGGGAGCGGGCGCGTGTGCGGGCTCGAGCCACTGCAACAAGCTCGACGAGGTCGCCGCCGTGGCTGTAGGGATACCTTTTCTTAGAGAGCACCAGCATGGGCAGCAGCAGCAAATAAGCCCCGCAGACAGTGCCGAAGACACCCCACATGACGGCCTCTGCTGCTGCAGTGTCCGGGACGTCTGTGTAGTGTTTGTACAGCTCGTTGCTCAGCAGCGAAAGGAAACCCCCCACCATGCTGGCCACTCCCACCAGCCTCCCGTAGTTCACGGAAGTGAACATGTCTTTGATGTAAATGTAAACTTGAGATGAAAACATTGAAATGTAAACTGAAAAGCAACACACCGACACCATGTCGCCCACCAAACCCCGAGATATCGCCAGCCCGTAAGACAGGGCCCCCGCCGTGTTCACCACCAGCATTATGTACACTATCGGCACAAAGTCCGCCCTGCACCCACACACAAACCCCAAGCCCTAAACCCTGAACCCTAAACCCTAAACCCGCATCGGTAGAGAATCTGAATCCCGAGCTGGATGCTCAAAGTGCAGCCTGCAATTCATTTGCAGCAGGCAGCTAGTGGCTTGAGAGCTCTTGAGAGAGGCCGAGTTGGATAAGAAGAGGAAAGGCGTTTCGACGGTTTAGGGTTTAGGGTTTGTCGCTGGCGCACAGCCTGCCTAGGAAGAGCGTGGGCAGAGTGGAGAGGGGAATGGCAATGCTGAGGGCCTCTCTGGCGTCTTCGAGGAGAAACTGGTTTGCTGCTTGTTGGTAGTAATTGATGGCAATGCTGCAGACTCCGAAGTAAAGACAAACTCCAACATAAAGGAGGGTCAGAGCCTCGCGGTGAAAAGGCTTGAAGAAGGAGTCGTCAGTGACGCTGCTGAGTTCGTCGACGTCGGGAATGGGGGACACGAAGGAGACGGAGCGGCTCCTGCTGCTGCTGCTGCCCCTGCTGCTCCTGCTGCTCCTGCCGCTGCTGCTGTTGCTGCTGCTGCTGCTGGTGGGCGCGGACGAAGCCAGGGCCACGGCGCGGGCCTCGGCCTCGGGCGAACAGCTGCGGCGGCGGGGGGCCTCGGGAGAAGCAGCAGCAGGCAAGTTGGGGCGTCGGGGGGGCGAGCGAACAAGAACGAACATGTCCACTTGAATAAAACCCCCCAAAGGAACAAAAAGAGAAACAATTATGAAGCAAAAGCAAGGCCCGAGAACTGCGTAGCCCCAGCAGACCCAGCGGAAGCTGACGCCAGCTGTCTGTACAGCGCGCAGCACCAGCGGCACTGCGAAGCTCAGCGAAGAAGCCACGCCCAGGGCCGTGAGGGCGAACCCCACACTTCCGGGAAACAAGTTTGCAATGCACAAAACTGGAATAAAACACAAGTCTGAGCCGGCCCCAATGAGCACAAAGGCCGGAACCACGGCCCGGAAGGAGGCGTTGCTGGCCCCCAGAAAGACCCAGCCACAGATGTTGAGGGTTTGGCCCAGCAGCGCAGTCACCTTGGGGCCCGCAGTGTCCACCAGCAGCCCCGCAGCCGCGCTAACTATGAAGTGGCTCGCGTAGCAAATGGTGAAGAGGTTCTGCACGCTCGTGTCCTGGGCCCTGCACACGGGCTGTTCGCTCAACTCCGCCTCGCTCTGTTCCTCCGTGCTGCACAGCCACAGCGAGACCCCCGCCCTGTAGAGCATGCTGCTGAGGGGCCCCCACCCGAAGTAGACGCAGGAGGTCAGCAGCGTGTACAGCATGTAGACCCCCAGCAGCAGGTACCGGTTCAGCCGGAACGGCGTGGCTTGTGCTGCAGCGGGGTGCTCCACCGACGGCAGCAGCAGCCCGCGGCTCCGCAGCAGCAGCTGCGACACCCGGCTCCACCCCCTCTCCTCCCCCGCGCCTCGCGCCGCCCGCCCGTGGCTCCGCGCGGGCCCCCGGGGGGGGCCCCGAGCCGCCCCCGGGGGGCCCCGGGGGGCCCCCGGGGGGCCCCCAGACACCATTGCCTGCGGGGACACTCCCCCGGCAGGCGGCGCGGGGGGGGGCCTGGGGGGCCCCGGGGAGGAACCCTGCGGAACCCGCGCAGCTGGGGCCCCAGGGGTCCCAACGGCCCCAGCCCCTACTGATAAGGTCCTCATGCTCTAAGGCCTTCATCTCACGCCGTCCTCCCCGCCCACTGAGCCGCCGCTGCTGCTGCTGCTGAGAACGCTGCTCCTGCTGCTCCTGCTGCTGCTGTGTGCTGCTGCGTTGCGCGCGCAAGCAGCCGCCAACTCCTCCGCAGCACTAACCCGAAGCAGGGAGGTGCGGGTCCCCTCAGGCTGCGGAAGGCTTCGCATATCAACTACAGTTTGTAAGTTTAGTCCTTTTTAAATTTAATAAAACTAGAGACGCGCGACGAATTCAAAGCTGCAAATAATCCAGACATACCCAAGACATGCTACCAATCCCGAAACTCCCGAAACAAACTCCCACCACTAAGCCGTCAGCGCTGCGATTTAAGCATTCGCATTGACTTCAGCTGCAGGGCCTTTGACGAAAAACAACATTTAGGCCAAAAGGTCTGGCGTCAGCGTTCTCTTTTGCGGGGGCCGGGGGCCAGTGGTCCACTGGTCCACTGCCACATGGGCTGTTGGTGCTGCGAGGCGGTAAATGGCACACACAAATAGCAGCCAAAGACGCCAATTTTTACTTTTTAAAATTTGAATATGTTTAAAAATGAGCCGAATGGACCTTTCCACCCCGGTCTGAGCTCCACAAAAGAAAGTCACCAGAGCCCCGGTGTCCACTTCTGTCCACGCACGGCCCTATTTTTCGCCACAATTTCCCCTGCCGTTTGACCGCGCAAAACTTATCATTATTTATTAAATAAGTATTTCTTTTCCGGCGCAAAATGCCAAATAATACACGCAGTTGGAGGGCCCCCCTCTGTGCACTTCGACCACCCAAATACACACAAATGGGCCAAATACTGGCCCTCTCGGCCATCATATGTGGCCCACAGAGCCACTGGACAGTTCTAGGTGCAGCGCCTAATCCAGATTTGCCACAGAGCAGCGCAGCAGACCAGTCCTGAGGGCAGTTCGCAGCTAAGTAGGCCAGCAGCACTTAACGACGGGAGCAAAAGGTGGTAGGAAAAGGAGTTGCCGTATCGTATCCAGTGCTGTCTCGAAGGTTTTATATTTCAAAAACAACTGGTAACATGTTTAGCTCACTGCTGCAAGCTGCAGCAGCAGCGCGAACAGGTGGCCCGAAGTGACGCGCCAACGCCTCGCGGGCCCCTGCAGCAGCAGCAGCAGCAGCAGCCACTGCAGCAGAGGCAGCTACTGCAGCAGCGGCAGCCACTGCAGCACCGCCAGCCCTTGCAGCAGCAGCAGTAGCCCCTGCAGCAGCAGCAGGTGCAGCAGCAGCGGTAGCCCCTGCAGTCCAGTGGTCAAGCTCGGCAGAGCCAGTCTTTTGGGGCCTTTTGGGGGCCCCCAGTAAGCCTAGCGGCAGCGGGAAAGGGCCCAGCAGCCCATACTGCTGAAAGAGAGCAGCAGCTAAGCCTGGGGCCTGGGGAGGGGGCCCCCGCATGGGCCCCAGCTCAGGTGCTGCAGAGCCAGTGCAGCAACTGGAGGTCCACTGGTCACCCCGGAGGACCCCAGAGAGCTACAGGGGCCTCTGTAGGGGCCCCAAGGGGCTCTCAAAGTGCCCCTTACGGGCCCCAAGGGGCTCTCAAAGGGCCCCCCAGGGGCCCCAAGGGACCCTTAAAGGGCCCCCCAGGGGCCCCGAGGGGTCCCCAGGGGCCCCCGGGGGCCACCCAAGGGGCCCCAAGGGGCTCCCAGGGGCCCCAAGGGGGTAGAAGCTCTGCAGCTAAAAAGGCCAAGGCTAGCTGGGCCCGCATGGCAAGAGGGCCCTTGGGGCTTTAAGAGTTTCTTTGGCTTTAGCTGGGAGCTGCACAGAGGGCTTTTTCTTGTTTTTCTGCTGCTGCACTGCTTGCTGCTGCACTGCTTGCTGCTGCACTGCTTGCTGCTGCACTGCTTGCTGCTGCACTGCTCGCTGCTGCACTGCTTGCTGCTGCACTGCTTGCTGCTGCACTGCTTGCTGCTGCACTGCATGCTGCTGCTGTATTCGCGAGCTAACAAACTGTAAACTTCTAGCTGCTGGCGGCGAAGCAGAACATGCAAGAAGCCTTAGAAGCCTTAGTCAACGCGCTGACTGCAGACTGCTGCAGCTGCTGCCAACAGAGCAAGCTAGCTGGCCGTCTGACCAGCCAGCTGGCTAGCCAACAGGGCTAGCTAGCTAGCCAGCTAGATAGCCAACAGGGCTAGCTGTGGCTAGCCAGCGCGGCGCATTGGAGGGCCTGAGCTGCATGGAGAGGCGTGCATCTGTGTGGGGCGGTTGCACTTGGGCTCCCCACAGCGCAAGCTGCAGTTCCTGGGATCGGATCCCAGGCGCAACTGGGATCCGATCCCAACGATCCCCGAGGATCCAGAGCCTCAGGTGTGGGGCAGCACTGAAGGAAAGGCTTTATGACGGACTTCAGATTCTTTTGCATTTTAGTTTGCGAAAGCCGAAGCAGCAAAAGGCCCCCAAGCAGCAAAAGCCCTTATTGGCTGCCTCACAGCCACAGTTGCTGCTCTGCTGCAGTGCAGCAGCAGCAGCAAGCGCCCAAGCGTCTCGGTCCCTGCATGCATGCAGTAGCTGCTGCAGTGGTTCAGGGTTTTGTAGCTTTAAACCCTAAACCCTAAACCCCAAACCCTAGACCCCAAAATGCCTGTAGCTCTGAACCCAAAACATCCCAACGGCTATCCTCCTTTTACCCTCCAAGGAAGTGGCTCCCCACCCCTAAACCCTAAACCCTAAACCCTAAACCTAAATTGTACACAAGGGCCCAAGGCTCGGGCCTAGGGCCCCTCTGATTGCGCTGTGGGGTTTAGATTTGGGCAGTTCTTTGTGTGCAAGGCAGACTAAGACAAATTGGCTTTCCTGCAGCAGCAGCAGCAGCAGCAGCAGCAACAGCAGCAACAGCAGCAGGAGGCGAGGCAAAGAAGCAAACACTACCCTAGGGTTTGGGGCTGGGGCCTCGGGGGTTTAAATTGCTGTTGTCGCTGAACAACTTCACAAGGGCGTACGGTGTACGTACAGCTCAAAATCTGTCAGTTACTAATCCACCAAAGAAGTCTGCAGCTGCGCTGCTGCCAACAACAAACTTTTTTCTCTAGTTTCTCCGAATCCTTCAAATCCAGTTTGCTTCTCCTTTCTCTTTACCTTTGCTGCTGCTGCTGCTGCCGCTGCTGCGGCTGTTGCTTCTGCATCTGCTGCTGCTTCTGCTGGTGCTGCTGCTCTCTTGGGTCCCTTTGCTGCACTTCCCTTCTGCCGCTGCAGCGCCTCCCCCTCGCAGCTGCGTCTCCGTTTCGATTTGCGTCTTTGTCTCTTTTTCTCTTTTTGTCTCCCCGACTTTCCCGTCTGTTCCTGTTGCCCCGCAGCAGCAGCAGCAGCAGCAGCAGCTGCTGCTGCTGCTGCAGTCCCCAGACCCCACTTCCTGCTCCGCACCCGCTGCGTCTATGGGCCTCCCCACCTCCGGCTTCTGCCTTTTTGTCTTTTCTGTTTTTGTCTTTCTGTCTCTGTCTTTCTGTCTTTCTCTACTTTTGTGTTTGTTTCTGTTCCGTTTGCTGCTGCTGCTGCTGCTAGGTTTGTAAGCTGCTGCGCGTCTGGCTCCTCCCCTTTTGCTGCTGCTTGCTCTTTCGCCTCCCGATTTGCTTCTCCTGCTGGCGCCTGCTGCCCTGCACGCCAGCGACGCCTTCAGCACACCATCTAGCTAGCCAGCTAGCCAGCGAGCCAGCGAGCCAGCTAGCTGCTGTTCACGTATCATTTCGAAAATTGGAGAATCGGCTCTCTAGCCAGCTCGCCGGCCAGGCAGCCACCGAACTAGCCACCTCACCAGCGACTCCGCTCCCCATCCACCCAGCTACCTAGCCAGCTAGCCAGCTAGCCAGC